>NC_042622.1:94012621-94208435 GCF_901001135.1 Rhinatrema bivittatum | reverse complement strand
TAGCCTGTGTGATTCGAGGAATTCATTTCACTCATTTTCACTTTAATATCAAGCTACTGAATGATGATCACTCTTACCCTCCTCGTCAAGTCATCTTGATACTTGCTGCTGACAGATAGGCTCTGAGTCACTCAGCATTTTTCCATAGATATAGATTTGGAGAAAAACTTTCATGAATCAGGCCCATATAGTTACATTTTTTTTAAATAAGAGAAAGCTTTTTTATTGACCTAGCAGTTTCCTCTTGTTTCTTTGGGTTTCCAGTCCAATTAAAACCTGGGCAGGGGTCTGATGCCGCAAGCCATCACTCAGGGATTTCCCCCATCCCCTGTTTATCTCCTCTCAGCTTACTTTAGTTCATTCAGTGCAGCAGCATTCCTGGGCTAGGGGTCACGCACATGGGCTCCTTCCAGAACCCTTCAATCGTGGGCCCTGAATCAAAGTGATCACCAAAAGAGAACAGTAATACTCATGAGATTTGTATTCCTTTATTTTTCATTGCCGGTGCCAAAACAGCATCAAACTTGATCAGTTCATGGACTCATAAAGCTTTGGCATCATGCATGTTGTTACTCCCAGGTTTCCGGTCTGTCCTTGGGCTGCTAACAGTTCTCATGGTTTCCGCACATAAGCATTTTTAGTGTCTGCGTAGCCTTTGGGGGAAAAAATAATAACTTTTAGTTCCCAGAGAGATCTAGAGAGGACTCTCTAAAAATACCAGCATTTGTAGCAGGTGTCCCAGACATCTTCTTCCTCTGTGGCCTTTCGTTTCCCTGAGAGCTCTTTCACTAGCTGGGGTTGGCTAATTGTGGCCAGCAATTAGACAACCCCCCCCCCCCCCCAACAGCATGTCATAGAACGCCGACCGCAGCTCCCCTGGGACGACCCGCTTCCTCCCTCCCGTGCAGTGCACCTTCAGTGAGGATGGGAAGCAGAGCAAATACAACAGAGGTGATCACAAACTAGAGAGGCCAACATTTCAGACCCCAGCCAAGAAGCCCCAATGGAGCTCATTACAAACAGGTTGTCCCACGGCAGTCTTATCTCTGGAAAATCATTTTAACAGTAAACTAAGCAAATATTACCAGAGAGTAGGGAGCAGCATCCCCCCCCCCCCACCCCCACCCATTAAGGAGCTTTTTTTTTTTTTAAACACAGAAGAAAAACCTTTTATAGTGACTAACACTCACTGACGTTTTTGAATAATGCTGCTTTTAAGGGGGGGGGGGGGGGAAGCAAGGGATCGATTCATGTTTCCCCCAGTGGCCATGATGTGGCCGCACAATACATCCTGGCAAAGATGGAACTGCTCAAGCTGATTTGCTGGCAAGTGACCCAGATCCTGGAGGGAGACTTCCTGCCGGCCCTGACTTTGTGCTAGCCCCTCTTGACGCAGTTGGGTGCCTGTGGTGCTGATATCAAAGGAAGAATGCAAGACTACAGAGTCCATAATACCATGGAATACAAGGGCAAAAAAAAAAAAAAAAGCAGGAATGGGCAAAAGTCTCCTGAAGATCGGGGAAGAGAACAGCTCTGCTGATTTCCTGAAAACTAAAACCATGATGGTGGGTCAGCGTATCAACCCCCCCCCCCCCTGGCTTGCTTCAGTTGGTCCCAGTGCCATAGCTAGGCAATTTAGAGCCTGGGGTAGGCAAAAAGATTTACCCTCTCTCACCCTCATCCTGATCCCTGCTTTTTTCTCCCTCCACCCTCTCCGCTCTGATTCCCAGTCTTCTTTCCCTGTCTCTGGACAGTAGGACAGCGGCACTTTTCCTGGTTGTTCAAATCCTGCTGGACTATGCTTGTATTTCAGTTACTTTGCCATCCTCAAAGCACTCTGTGTACAGGGCAGCTGCCCCTCAACCACGACTAGTCACGCCCCTGGCCTCCCCAGCGCCTTGCCCTCCATTACACGCTGGCTTCGATCAAATACAAAGTAAATTAACAGCACTGTGTCAATAAAATGGAATTTGCTTCACTGAAATCTTATCTTGCTGAAAATAAAAACCATTTTCTCAGGAGGGCACAGGTTCTTCTCTACCAACTTGTGTCAGAAACCTTGAAAAAAGCAGAGCAAATATACACGCTGGGCAAAAAAGAACCAATAGCAGAATTTATAGATTTTCCAATTTTACTTGTCAAGATAAAACAGTGAATTATCAGGTTTCTTTCGCTGTTCCTAAGTAGTCTACAAAAAAAGGCTTCTTTAAAAGTCAGAAATTCACACCCACGGTCTTTTTTATTAAAGGACTGACATCTTTTAAGAGCCTTTTAGTTAGACTGATCTATTTGATATTTAATGTTAAGGTCCAGAAGAAGGCTTTATGGGAATCATTCATTGTAGATGTTTGGATTAATTTGACTTTTTGATGGCTATTATTATCTTATTATGATGTTTTATATTTACTTGATGCTTTATTTCTTTGCATATTATAAGTGCAATATAAGAAATTAAGCTGATGTTTTGTTTTATATAATGTATGGAGATGTTCTATTTATTCTATTTGCTGATGTATTTGTACCAGGCCTTTGTATATTGAAAATTGCTTTGAGCAATTGTTTTTTTTTTTTTAGAAGAAGAAAAAAAATAAAATAAATAGTGACTGGAAAATCTTTGGAAGGAACCAGGTCACCAGAAAATGTTCCATTTAATCAAGAAATTATCTCTATTGCTGCCCTTTACTGTATCGTCATCATCATTTATTTATTTCATGCTTTTCCAACCAGCAGAACTGAAAGTGTGGTACAAGTTAGGGTACAAGAACATACAGTAAGGACCAATAGATAATAGCTACGTTCAAAGTCCAAACATTATCACAGTCCTGCCCTCGTCTGATTTTGTTCTTTTCTATGCTTTGAATCTCTCAGTGGGCCGAATGAGGATCAGTTCCTCTTTCTAAAAATGATCCTTTCTGGTGTCCTGAAGACACCAGAAATATGTGATTACTCCAGCACTGGATAAATTAACAGGATAAAAAGAAGTGTTGAAATCTTTGCTGTTCCTGTTGAATATCTCAAGTAACACTCCCATTTGTTCCCAGTACTGTGAAATGGCTCCGAATAAGCTGAATGTGCTGAAACATATTCAGGTGACCAGTCACTGCATGCCCCAGAGGCCAGATCTTAGCTCCTTCTAGGTCACAGCTGCCAGTGTCAAACGCTGAGTCAGTTGTACGGTTTCTCTGTAGAAGGCATGACTCTCCCTTCCCTGTCGCCCCACACAATTACAATTCCCCTGTGTTCTCTCTTCAAAGTGTCCTTGTCATTCAGTGGGAACGTGACATGTATCACTCCTCTTTCTCTTAGCTCAGTCTCTCTCCAGCAGTGAAAGTCACCTTGTAAAAATGAGCCTTTTAGATTGACCATGGGCTTGTGCTATCACTCCTAGACCACGTCTGCTCAGCATGTGGGCTAGACTCATTCTCTTTTAAATACATTCATGGACACGCTTTGCGCAGGTGACATCATCACACGATCACCTGATGTCACTTGACAATAGACAGACGCCATGAGGGTCATTTGCAATAGTGTGCATAACTCATTCCATACACTCATAAATAGGTGTGCCTAACATTACACCTATATTTTATAAACTGCGCAGCAGGAGCCACACAGTTTACAACTTACTGACCTGAAAGTACAAGTGAATGTTTTGGTACACACACGTTTTTTGTTTTGTTTTTTTTTAATTCTTTATTTATCATTTTTACAAATATTTAACAAAGATAGACTTTGTAATGAAACATTAAGAGACAATAACAAGAAATCTCAATATTCTTAACAACGAAAGAGAAAGAAAAAAGGAAGAAAAAAAAATAAAAATAATTATGCCATTTCTCTTATTCCCAAAAAGAAACTTGAGGGGAGAAATTTAACTATAAGAACCGAGGAGCTGTAACATAAACTTATACAAAGAAATTTAAGCTGTTTACATTCACAGTATATAATTTAATGATCCAGATTATTAAATATTAACAGGATTTTGTACTCTACCATTCAAAATTTCCTCAAATGATCTGGGTTGAAAAACACATACATATTGCCAGATAATTTTATTATGCATCTATAGGGATAGCGCAATTGAAAAGTTGCTCCAAGAACAGTTACTTCCAGTCGCATCAATAAAAAAGCTTTACGTCTTAGGGGGTTATTTTCTAAAGTGTTATCGCGTGCGTTAGAGCCCTAATGCACGCCATAAGGCCATATCGCATGCGAAAAGGGCCTTTTTGCATGCGATATCATGCAAATTAGGGGGAGGGAGAAGTCGGGGTGGGGAGGGGCGGAGTCGGCGGTGTCTTCGCTGCCGGCGATAATGTTACTAACATTATCGTCGGCAGTAGCGCGCCGAATAACGCCACCTTTCACGGTGGCGCTATTCGGTGCGAAAGCCGGCCACCGGCGTACCACTGTGGAGCGAAGGCTGCGGGCTTTCGCAGGCCCGCCCCCTTCACCCCCTCGCCCCCCATTTTCGCAGGATTAATCATTCTGCGAAGAATGATGACTCCTGGCCTTAATTGGGTAGGTCTTGCCAAATCTGGATACATCAGAACAGTTTCTCCATGATATTACGCATTTAAATTCTTAAAGTAAGCTCTCATTATAAAACTGAAATCCTGCTCGGAAGAAAAGGAAACAAACAATACTGCTCTCTCTGTAATCTCTGGATTTGTATTTTCAAGATATTCTGTTAAATTTGAGAAGTCAGCCCTATTTGCTACTGTAACTTGTGTAGGACCCAATCTCTGAGCTAGAAAGAGGATCTTCTTTAAAGGAGGTATTTGATCAGAGGGAATGTTTAGGGCCTCCTGTAGGTATCTTTTAAAGGTACTTATTGGTAATTCACCCAGCACTTTAGGGAAATTCAGTAGTCTCACATTTAAATGTCTTAGATAGTTTTCAACTGATTCTAATCTCCTTGAAGAGGTCATACAGTTGCGAATAGTTGCTACTGAGGAATCTTGTATACTTTTCACATCTTTCTTTAAAGATTGGATAGCTTGTGCATGCTCATGCAATGCCAGTTGGTATTCATTGGCTACGAATCCAATTTCTTCCCCCTAACTTCTATCCAGTGAGACTGTTCTTTGAAAATAGAGGACATACCTGCTATTAAATCCCATAGGGATTCTAGCGTGACAACCTCCGGTTTTTTAATCTCCATGGTCTGGATGATGTCTTCTCCAGGGTTTTGCACCGCGTCCCTCTCCTCTAACCCCCGGGAGGGATCAGCTCCACTGGCTGCTCCTCTCTCCTCAGGAGTCTCGGTCTGCTCGATCCATGGTAAAACCAGTCCCATTTCCGGGTAGACGCCGGCATTCCCAGCCGACTGAAGCTGCCTGGTGATATCATCATCCCGCATCCCAGCAGCGACAGCGGTATCCAGAGGGGAAGCCAAGGGAGGTTGTCTAGGATCGGGGGGGCTCAGCGAAATCTCCCCGGGCGACAACAGGGCTCCTCTCCCTCTTGCGCCAATGGGGCTGGAAGCCCGAACCTGTGAAGAGGCAGCGAACTCAGATATTAAACGCTGATCCGATGGAATACTGAATTCAGCTGGGTAAATTCTGATTTTCCCCTTCCTTTTGTGTGGCATATTTATAATATTTAAGCTTTTTCAGGTAACAGAAGCAGGAGCAGTGTTGAGACCGTCTGCTCAGGCAGCCCCCCCACACATTTTTTAATGTAGAGAGTCACATAATTTATAGACCTTGCATGATAAACGTCTGAGAATTTATTTTATGCATTAAATAATTGTAATGTGATGATGATTTTAAAACAAATGCACGTGCGCCGATATACATGTGTATTGGCGTGCGAGTGAAGATCCGCTGGAATTTAAATTGAGTGTGCACTTATGTATGTGTGTTTTAAAATACACAACCATGTGTAAATATGCTCCTAATTTTGAGAAGTTACTTGAGCACAGTTAGCGTGTGTCTTCCTTAGTGTTTGTCGTCTTTTACATGTGTATGTAAGCAGATTGTAACATAGAAACATAGAAAAGACGGCAGAAAAGGATCAAATGGTCCATCCAGTTTGTCCAGTAAGCTTATGGCAATATTTGCTGTGCCTTTAGGTTACCCATGCTTATCAGTTTCCCACACTGTATAAGTCAGGGCCCTCATTGGTTGCTGTTGAATCCAATTCCCTGTTATGCTTTGCTGTTGAAGCAGAAAGTAATGTTTGAATTCATCTACAGTATCAAGGCTTATTGGTTAAGGTAATAACTGCCGCATCAACAAGTTACCCCCATACTTGTTTCCCCAGACCATAAAAGTCGCGGCCCTCGTTGGTCACTGTATGAATCCAAATCCCCTTTTCCCCCTGCCGTTGAAGCAGAGAGCAAAGGTGGAGTTGCATCACCAGTATCAAGGTTTATTGGTTACTTCATGCACTCTTTTCTTCATTTCCATCCTTTAGCTTTTAGTGCTCCACAGTATTTATCCCTTGCCATTTTGAATTCTTTCACTGTTTTGGTTTTCACCACCTCCTACAGAAGGACATTCCAGGCATCCACCACCCTCTCCATGAAGAAATATTTTCTGACGTTGGTTCTGAGACGTCTTCCCTGGAGTTTCATTTCGTGACCCCTAGTTCTACTGAATTCTTTCCAATGGAAAAGGTTTGACGTTTGTACATCATTAAAACCTCTCAGGTATCTGAAGATCTGTATCATATCACCCCGTGCCACCTCTCTTCCAGGGTATACATGCACGCTCGTGCAAGGCACATTCCCAGTTTTCCGATTAGTCCACCAGTTTGACCCCTCTGGTTCTTCATCCTGCACACTGCCCAGTTGACCTGGACCCTTCACCCTGTCCTATAAGCCCTAAAACGTGAGCTCTACAGTCTTGTTCCTCATCTGGAGCAGCAGTAAAGTTATGCGGATAACAAGCCAACATGCACTGCGGTTTTCAATTTTAAAATATGGAGTTAGGCACATAAGTGTTGGCCCTGCTGCAGAACATCCCTGCCCCCCCCCCCCATGCCCTGCCTCTTTCCTGCCCCCTTATTTTCACACACGCACGCATACCTACCTACGTGAGTAATTTATGGCTTTTTAAAATCTGCGGTGCCTGTGGGCATTTTTGCACGAGCAACACTTTTAAAATCGACCTGTGTATGTAATAACCCTCAGTTTATGCACAATGGCAGTTTTTTTTTTAAATAAAGTGACCGATATATGTATGTATCTCGTTTAATAAAATACTTATGTGCATACTTCTAAGCATCAGTTTGCTGAGACCTTTACCGGTTAACTCACATTCTCTACCATGGGGTGAGCAAATCTTTTGAGCCATGGCCCCCCTTCCAGCTATGTAATTGGTTGGGGCATCTCAAGTTGGATTGTATCTTATAGATTACTCACATACACACACATACACACACACATGCACACACACACACACACACAGAGTATCCTGGATTCCTGAACTGGTATCACATTCTACTGCCAACCATGCAGCTCTTGAACCAGCTGCTAAACCATCAAGTAGCCATGCTGCTAGCCAGTGGCTCAAATTGAGCCCCTATTTTGTTTCTCTTCAAGTTGCTAAAAAGAGCAAGCGCACACACACACACGCACACACAAACATGGATACAGACAGAAATGGATATCTTACACCCAAACAGCCATAGACACTGCACACAGAAAGGCATGGAGAGACACAGATTCCTCACATCCAGGCAGATATAGATACAGATGCCCACACCCAAACACAGACAGACACTCACCTGGGCACAGGCATCATCCTACACTCAGACACAGAGAGAGGCACAGATATACCACACCTAGACAGAAACACAAGCAGACACACCACACCCAGACACAGAGAGAGACAGGCAGACAGAACACACCACAGACACAGACCGTAGCATGTCAGACACAGAGAGCTCAATATTCAAAGCTTGCCATTTAAATAACTTGGTACCTGATTCACTAAGAGTTTTTCCCATAGACACAAAATGGCATGGCTGAGTCACTGAATATATGAATATACAGTATATTCACACTTAGCCGCATAAGTTATAACTGGCTAAGTTAGACCCGCTGTATGGAACGTCTGGCATAGCTGGGTAACTTATGTGGCTAAGACTGAATATCACCATTTAGCCTACTAAGTTATGCAGCTAAGTAGCTCCACCCCGATCTGCCCACTACATGCCCACAAGTTAGCCATATAAGAGACTTATGTGGCTTTAGTGGCGCACATATTCAGCGGCCCCCACTTAGCCAGATAAGTCACATTTATGCGGCTAAATATCACTGAACACGCTTTGAATATTGACCTCTGCTCCACGCACACTACACACCCAGACAGATCCAGAGAGAGACACCACACCCAGATGGGCCACCATTACAGAAAACTGTAAGGGATGGAACACTTTTCGAAAAACTATGGTGCCAGCCAACACTTTTAGGAGCTGGGAAAAACTTCATCTCACCCTGCTCAACATTTGTTTTTGCTTTACCTTTTTCACTAATTGTCTGATTTTCCTTTTATTTTCATTTGCTCATCTTTTTTTTTGTCTTTATTCTCCCTCCCTAAATTCCCTCCTTCTCCCTCTCTCCCCCCCACCTTCTCCTTTCTCTGGCCTCTTTGTCCATTTCTTTCCCCTCCCTCACCACTTCTTTTTCCCTGGGGGGAGACGGCAGCTGCAGTTTCTCTCCCTGGGTAGGGAGCAGCAGCAGGAGCTCCTCCCAGGGTGGGGTCTGAGGGTGGCAGCTCTCCCTGGGTTGTGGAGTTGCCGCGGCAGCTCCTCCCGTGTTCAGGCCTGCCATTGCAGAAGCGGCTTCTTTCCAGGACCCGCCAGGGTGAAGGCAACTCTTCTCCAGGTCATGTAGAAACACGTGGTTAAGCCATGGCCTGCTTACAATAACATCACTATGCTCCCTCCCTCCTGAGCTTGCCCTGTTTCCGCTGTGCTGAGATTGGACAATGCAGCCATTTTCTTCTTCCTTGATCAGCCAGCCAGTGTCCCGTCCCGTCCCCCCCATCAGGATTGTTCATGCCCCACTGGGAGGCCTGCCTCTCCATTTGTTCACTCTAGCTCTACCATTTGCTCCAGACCCTGCACCCCACCCAAAACTGCAGACAAAAGAGAAATTGGATTTAATATTCATGACTTGTATCGGAAGACCTATGAGGAGAGGCTGAAGGATCTGAATATGTATATACCCTAGAGGAGAGGAGGAGAAGGAGAGAGATGATACAGACCTTCAGAAACCTGAAAGGTATTAATGATGCACAAACATAACACCTTTTCCATTGGAAAGGAAACTGTTCAACTAGGGGGTTACGATATGAAACTCCAGGGTGATGATTCAGAATCAACATCAGGAAATATTTCTTCATGGAGAGGATAATGGATGCCTGGAATGCCCCCCCCCCCCCCCCGGAAAAGATGATGAAGACAAGAACAGTAATGGAGTTTAAGAAGGCATAAGATAATCACTGTGGATCCCTAGCAGCCAGAGGATGGAAATGGAGAAATGGGGTAACCTATGTTAACATTGGATGTAACATTTCTGCATCAACATAACCTGCATGGATGCTGATGCTACCCTTAACAGAAGGCATAGGGGTAACCTGCATGGAGCGGCAGTTACTATCCTTAACAGAAGGCATGGGGGTAACCTGCATGGAGCAGCAGTTACTACCCTTAACAGAAGGCATGGGGGTAACCTGCAGGGAGCGGCAGTTACTACCCTTAACAGAAGGCATAGGGGTAACCTGCATGGAGCAGCAGTTACTACTCTTAACAGAAGGCATGGGGGTAACCTGCAGGGAGTAGCGGTTACTACCCTTAACAGAAGGCATGGGGTAACCTGCATGGAGCGGTAGTTACTACTCTTAACAGAAGGCATGGGGGTAACCTGCATGAGCGGCACTTACTACCTTAACAGAAGGCATAGGGGTAATCTGCATGGAGCAGCAGTTACTACCCTTATAAGAAGGCATGGGGGTAACCTGCATGGAGTGGCACTTACTACCTTAACAAAAGACATAGGGGTAACCTGCATGGAGCAGCAGTTACTACCCTTATAAGAAGGCATGGGGTAACCTGCACAGAGTGGCAGTTACTATTGTAAGCAACTGCCTGGGCAGACTGGATGGATCATTTGGTCTTTATCTGCTCTCATTTACTGTGTTACTATATGTTACTTGATTAGCAGGTGTGAAAGCATGTGTGCATGTTTGATGATGTATGCATATACTTCCACTCCTACCCTGGAATACCCTCAAAATGCCTTCATCTTACATGAATACTTTCCATGTAGCTAACACAGTATGCACATATTTCCATCCTTCTGAAAATGTGCTTACTACTTATACACATATATGTTGATTTTATGTGCACAACCCCTGTGTATTTGAAAATTACACCTCATGTGTCCAATATATGCACCTGCATCTTTCTGTGTAATCACTTGACAATGACCGTGATATCATATCTGGGATTTGGTGTTCAGCTGAGCATGTGAAGAAGTGATTTTAACTAGCAATCTGTGTATATGGGAATTGGAAGTCACTGAAAAGAGTATATACTGCACTGATAAAGGAGCCAATTTACCAGAGTAGTGCACCCTACACTGATGATACTGAAAGGGGCTGATTTACCAAAGGAGCAGTCACTGCAACAATAACAACAGAATGGAGACAATTGACTAAAAAAAGCACCCACTGCACTAATAACACTGAAAAGGACTGATGCACTGACCATTATTACAGTGAGCGTTGTCCTTGTGTCATTGCATATTCTCATGTTTTTAGATTGAAAGAGAAAACAGCTGAAATGTAACAAATGGTGCACTGTCTTCCTCAGGTCCTTGAAAAAAAAAAATTGTCTGCAAAGGATTGCTGTAATATCCAAGTGCAGAGCCAACAGAACCAAACTCTTTTGTTTCAGCTGCAGTGCTTCTATCTACCAGCAGATGGAGCAGGTTGCCCTTGTTCCTGAGCATCATTTACAGCTTTCTCCAGGGTGAAGGCTGGAAACGTTCTTAGTTCTTTTTCCATCACAAGCTAAAGATTCTGGGCTTCATTCACCCCTGGAGGTTTGGGTCCCAACTCAGAGAATAACACCAGGCAAATGGATTTTGTTTAATGTTGCTTCTCATGAAAAGAGTTTGGGCAGAGTCACATCTTTTCCAATGGAAAAAAAAGCTGTAGAACTAGTGGCCATAATATGAAGCTCCAGGGGGATAGACTCAGGAACAACATTAGGAAATATTTCTTCATGGAAAGGGTGGTGAATGCATGGAATGCCCTCACGGAAGAGGTAGTGAAGTAAAAAAATGGTAATCAAATTCTGAAGACCATAGGATAAATACAGAGGATCCCTAGTGGCTAAATTATGGAAATGAAGATAAGGGGTAACCTGAATGGCATTGGGGGTAATATGCACAGACTAGCAGTTACTTCTCTTAACAGAAGGCTTGGGAGTTACCTGCACGAGAGGCAGTTGCTACCCATAACAGAAGGCATGGGGGTAACCTGCTTGAAGCAGCAGTGATAACCCATAAAAATAAAATAAAATAAAAAACTTGCTGAGCAATCTGAATGGACCACTTGAGTCTTGTTCTGTCATCATTTACTGTGTTAGATGGTTCTGGCGTTTTGCCCTTTGTTGGCTCTGACATCATGGTCCACATATGCTCAATGCATTTTCCATGCCCAACTCCAAATGTTACAGATGTTAGGTGAGTGAGTTTATTTGTTGGACAAGGGATAGTGGGGCTCATGCTTATAGAAGTGAAATACTCATGGGTTCTGCAGCTCAAAGCAAGGCAAACTGCTTCATTATATACTCTCTTGCATCCAATTTATCTCAAGCTGGGCAACCAAACAGCCTCTTATTCCAGTTTTTTAAAGCAATTGTTTTTCATTCACCATCCTGCCTGAATAGCTCTTCACCTTGGATTCTTTTCTGGCCTCTGAATGAGTGAACTGACTCCACTGTCCATGGTTACACTATATGAGGCCACGAGGTCACCATGTTAATCCACTTAGTTATATAGATATAGGAGACACATAGGTCTCCAGTAGATGGCCCTAGTTTCCTACCCTTGTATTTAGTCAGCTAGAAAGGATATACCATTCCTTACAGCACCTCACCCTGAGGTTGGCTGGGTGGTATAATCCTAATCTGGTAAAGGGGGGGGGGGGGGGGGGTTTGAGTCTAGGGATAGTTGACGTAGTGAGCTTTGGGTTTGATGAAGGAAGAACTATTTGTGTGTGCTCTCCAAGATAGCTCCTCAGTCTAGCACAGTGAGAGAGAGACACAGCCCTACCTGTTAGGAATCTGTGTTGCGGGATCCTGAAAGAGGGAGGAGTTACCAATCTGATATAGATCTGCTATCTAATAGGCGGAGCAATCAGATATTAGTAGCAATCTGTTAGGAAAGCTCTGTGATGGAGCTGTCAGGTAGCATATGATGTAATGGCTCCTAAAGGAGGAGGAGTCAGCAATCTTGTAGTGTCTCAGATATCCTCTTGCTAAGGAGTAGCAATCTGTAATGAATCTGATATAGTTATAGGAGAATCCTTGGTGGCAGATGACCACGCCCCCGGGAGGATATCCCGAGAGGGACCACCGGCTAGGCTTGAGTATAGAGACAGACACACATTAGTTCTTTTATTAAACAGGTTTTTGAAAACCACCAGAGGTGGCAGTAGTGAGCTGATATGCCCGGCAAGGCTGTAGTCCCTCAGGTACTGGAACAGTGATCCAGGATGGCTGAGCTGTTGAGAAACTGTAGAAAGTGAGTAGGCAGAGTAGGCAGAATTCATGAACAGAACTAGATGACAAAACTCACATAAGGTCTCAAGGAAGCTCAGGAGCTGGAAAGGTTTAGGCCCTCGAGGAGCGAGTACTGGTTCCAGGGAAAGCTCTGAGAGAGCGAAGGTAACTCACAATTGTTTGTAGTAGCGATAGTTTCCAAGCAGTAGCGAATCTTCAGAGTGTCCAGGAACATGGGCCCTCAGGGAGCGAGTACCGGTTCCTATCTGTAATCTGAAAGAAAGAAAAAGAGCAAGGCCCCCGAGGAGCGGGTACCTCTGGTAAGTCCGAGGAGGGAGTAGCTTTGGACAGCCAAAGCGAGTCCTTGCTAACTCAGGGGGTCATTTATCAAATGCGATAAGGCGTTTTCAACGCATGTGATAGCACCATATCGTATGGTGCGATGCAAATTCAGAAAATAGGAGGAGTTAGGGGCTAGCCTGTCTGCGAAGAGCTATTGCACAGCTGTAACGCTGATTTTAACTACACCTCTTTGAATTGTGTTAGGCTGTGCGATAGCTGCTGCAACTGTGTGGTAAGGTTTCATTGCCTTTTGCGATGTCTCCCGTAAGGCCTATTTGATGTGAATTGAAGGGTCCAGAGTCCATCAAGCTAGGTTGAGAGAAAACTGCACAAATCTCATCTTTGGGTGAGTTTCCTCTCTCCGTAGGTCATCAAATCTTCACAAGAGACCACTGTTCTGTTCGTATGTGTCACATAGAATGTCAAAGTGGCCCCTAACCCCCTACACTCATACCTAAACCCCACCTCGAGTTACTAGGTGGGCCTACCATAGAGATACAAATACCTACCTATGGGGATGACATTATGGCCAGTCTCTCTCTCTCTCTCTCAAAAATGGTCATATGCAGGAAATACAACAGGTCTGACACAAACTCAGATAATGTGCACTAACCAGAATTTTTGCATAAACCACGCCCCTTTTGCTATCACATGCAGTACTTACCTTGAATACTGGAAGCAGATGATGTCATCTCGGGGGACACCCCTGAGGTTTGTGCTCTTGCTGGTACTTCAATCAGAGCGCACACACACCACACCCTAGGTCTTCAGGCAACATGGCGGATCTGCAACGTCGAGCTGGTCCGGAGATGGCATGGAGACGCCGCGGCAGCCAGCCATCCCCAGACCCGGAGGGAGTCGCCACAGAGGTAGAGAGGGCGGAGTGAGGGCATCGAGCAGCGACGGTCGCAACACTACCAGCCCTTGGTACTAAAGGCTGGAGGGAAGAAGGAAAAGAGAGGTTTTGTTCACATGTGAATACCTGTAATATTTTTGACTACCAAACCTGTACCTTCAGGGAAGCAGAAATACTCTCTCCAGGAGTGCAGGAGGAATCTGTATTCCTTTTCACCCAGCCAAGAGGAGGTTACAGAGAGCACAGAAAGATTCCAGAATTGTTTTCCTAAGACTGAATTACCACCTTTCGGGAAGGAAGAATTATTTTGCCCCCTTCCTTGCCCAGGTCTGGAAGTTAAAATATGCTTCCAGAATAGCCCTTTCCTCCCGGAAGGTCCCAGGATATCTGAATTGAAGAAAAGAAGAGGAAGGCCCCTGGAGGCCACTCTAGGATGCAGGACCACAAGTTGGAGATTGGGACATGCACCATGGACCTCAGGTAGTCTGGGAACCAGGGACCTTACACACTGATAGACCCCTGGCCACATTGGGAAACATATTTTTCCCCAATGGAGGATACAAAGATCTAAACTCATCCTCGTCCCCACACTGAAGGAAACTTACACAGAAAAAGAACTTCTAAAATCCTATACTCTGAAGCCATCACTAAACCTGGATGTAACTGGACTTGTTACTTATACACCTTGCTTGCCTTACTACAATTCACAGTAACATAGTATTTGAAAACCCACCCAGTGAGTCTTGCTTGGTCTGTTCAGATACCTGCCACGAAGAGCTATGGTAACACAAACACACACACACACACACACACCACAGAAGGTTTTCAATTCTGGGTCCTGAAGTTTAGCCTTCCCCTCACAGAAAAGAATCCACCCCTTGTCACACAAGAGTTGGGGGAAAGGCAGAGGAGCTAGGCCAGTTTACCAAATTCTTTTATGGCCCTTTGGAATCCAACCTATTTTCCGAATGATCAGAGTGCAGGCCACACCTCATTAACGGACTAACCCCTCATTCATTAGTGATTATCTCTGAAAAGGCTCACTCCCTTCCCTCTGCAGAACTGTTGAAGGCCTTCTAACTCTAGCAATCTGGTTGCCAGCAGATGAGGTCAGTCTCACCTGAACCTTGATTATTGACCTATATTTCCAAATACATGAAGAGAAAGCAGTTTTTACATCTTCTGTCTGTCACAGATTAGGAAAACGTAGGTGAAGCCTGTCTTGGGGCATCAAGATCGGACACGGCCAATGGAATTCCACGATGCATTCCAGTTTGTCTTGCTTGCCTTCGTAAATGGACTGTGGAATTGCGAGGAAAGTTCTGTGAAAGGTCACATGTTAAGAGCCTGAAAAGTGCAGGTCTCTCTGGAGAAATTTGGGCCCTCATCTCTCGGTGCAAAACAACTTCTCTTATTCTGAAAAGTAATTCCTTAGTCATGTTGACTCCATTTGTTTGAATATAATCAGCTATCTTAAAGTTAGCTGGCTAACTTTATCTGGCTTACTTTGGGTCAGCGCTTTGGCCCAGTCAGACTTAGCCAGATAAGTTATCCGGCTAATTCTGAATATCCAGTTAAAATATAGCCGGCTAAGTGCCCACATATTCATTTAGCCGGATAATTTCTGAGCTATCCATTTAAATGTTTCTGAGTATGGAAAATGTGATGTGGCTAATTGGGTTTTTCAACTGGGAAACTATATTTGAAATTACTGTCTGTGGGGGGAGGAGGGAACAGAATGTGCTTTGAAAGAAGGCATTGGGCCTGAAACATTTATCACCTTTTCCTTTTGCACATTATATGCAAACATTGGCGTTTATTACTTACTTGAGTTTTATGCTGGAAATCTTTCTCCACGTTGTAGGCCTAGGAAAGCAGGAAATTCAGAGAGAAAATGAGGCACAAACGCAGACACAAAAACGCTGGGCTTGGGGATAGAAGGAAGAGTATTGGGGTCAGGTTTGGGGATATCCCTGGAGGGGAAGAAAATAGAGTATGTGTGTGTGTGTTTGTGTAAGAGAGTGTGCTGGGGTAGGGGAAGGGGAAGAATGGAAGAGAGAATGACTTACACTCTCTCTCACTAATCAGCACTGAATCTCAGAGTAACCATAGCTCAGAAGCTCCCAGGTATGCACATGTTGCTATGGCAAATAAACAGAGATACAAAAAAGACACTCGTGTGAGCAAACAGAAAACACTTCTAGAAAATCAAAATTAGAAACTGTAAAAATGTCATTTTTATAACTGTTTTGAAATAGAAATTTTACAGCTGGTAAAACATAGCAGACAGCACTGAAATCTACTCCTTATGTATCCACCAAACAGGTAATCAGGTACACCACAGACAGAACCAGTGCATGCTCCCCCCCCCCCCCCCCCACCATACAGGCACACATTCATACAAACACACTGCCCTACCACAAACAGGTACAGCACAGACAGCAGCAGTGTAAACTCCCCCCCCAACCCCGCAAACAGTGCTGCACCACAAAACAGGTACAGCACAGACAGCAGTGTAACGCAGCAAACTCCCCCCCCCAAACGGTGCTGCACCACAAAACAGTACAGCACAGACAGCAGCAGTGTAAACTCCCCTCCCCCCCCCCCCACAAACAGTGCTGCACACACAAAACAGGTACAGCACGACAGCAGCAGTGCAAGTTACACACACACACACACAACACACACACACACTATCCCAAAACATAACAGGGATAGAATGGGCAGTAACATTTGTTACTAATACAATATTAAAAGTAAAATACATGCCAGATAGAACAAAATTATGCAAAACAGTACAAACCCCTCTCCCCAGCAAGACTGTTAGCATCATTTCGAGACAGTGCAAAATGCATTTTTCCCCCCAGATTTAATTTCCTGTAATTCTGGGAGGAAAACCTTAAATGAAATGCTCTGGGGGACTTGCAGCCAGGGAACTAAATTAAGACTTGGTCAAAAGTATATAAATAATTAAAGCAATTCAATTAAAAAAAATTGTGATAATTTAGAAAAACCATTAACAACTTTTTTTGCAGCTCAGCAACAGATTTCTTGTCTGCCTTAAGTACAGTGAAAACAAAATTTCCTTCTCATCTGGACATTTTGTTTCTTGGCAGAGCTTGATTTTCAGAAAGTTGTAATTATCAAGAAGCTATCCTTGGAGCCTCAATGGAAGGAGGGAGAAAGCCTTTATCTTGCATTTTGCTGTCTGAGGTTATTTGCCAAGTAGGAACAAGGGTTTAGTTTTATATTTTGCCACTTAAACAAGATGGAGTAGATTTGCTTGATCTTTTTAAACAAGCCTTTATTTATTTATTTATTTATTTATTTAACACTTTTCTATACCGACCTTCATAGTAAAAACCATATCGGATCGGTTTACATCGAACAGGGTAAAAACTGTAGCGACAACTAAAGTAAATAAACAAATGAAGTGGAAGAGGCAAAGTTACATTCAACAAGGAGTAAGAACTTGGAGGCTTAATCAGCTGGAAAGAGAGGTTAAAGCAGGCAGTAATTATAAATATATACAATAGAGAAGACAGGTTAAAGCATAATGTGCTTAGAAGTACCAGGGTCCATCGTTCAGGCAGAGAATTTATTAGGTAATTTTATCTATATTTTTTTATTTTTATATTTTATTATTGCATGAACTTTGTGTACATGTTTAATTGTTTTATGTATACTGTGTATGCTAATTGTATTCCTCAATGATATGTTTTAGAACTGTGGAATGTCAAACAAGTAAATAGTAAACTTTTTAAAACTCTTTGGGGTAGATTTTCAGACCGCGCGAATAGGCGTACTTTTGCTGGCGCATCAGGCGCAAGCAAAAGTACGCGGGATTTTAGTAGATACCGCGTAGCCGCGTGTATCCCTAAAATCCTGGATCGGCGCGCGCAAGGCTATCGATTCTGTATAGCTGGCGCGCCCGAGCCGCGCAGCCTACCCCAGTTCCCTCCGAGGCCGCTCCGAAATCGGAGCGGCCTCGGAGGGAATCCTCTAACGCCCTCCCCTCACCTTCCCCCCTCCCTTCCTCTACCTAACCCACCCGCCCGGCCCTGTCTAAACCCCCCTCCTGACTTTGTCGGGGGATTTACGCCTCCCGGAGGGAGGCGTAAATCCCCGCACGCCAGCAGGCCGCTAGCGCACCGGGAGGCGACCTGGGGGCGGTCCGGAGGGCGCGGCCACGCCCCCGGACCGCCCCGGGCCGTAACCACGCCCCCAGGCCCGCCCCGGAACGCTCCCGACACGCCCCGAAAACACTGTGTGGTTCGGGCCCGCCCCCGACACGCCCCCCTCAGAAAACCCCGGGACTTACGCGAGTCCCGGGGCTCTGCGCGCGCCGGTAGGCCTATGTAAAATAGGCTCACCGGCGCGCAGGGCCCTGCTCGCCTAAATCCGCCCAAATCCGGGCGGATTTAGGCGAGCAGGGCTCTTAAAATCCGCCCCTTATTTGTAATTTTCATCAACTATAATAAGCACACAAAATGCTTTACAGAAAATAAGAGCCATTATCATATAAGTTACACAATTACAATTGATACAGAAAAATAATAAAAGAAAATAACTTTTAATAGCCTAAAAAAGAAAAGATCTCAATAGGAGGAGAGGAGATAAAGAGACAGTTACAAAGAAAGAGGAAAATCAGTACAATTTAACACTGAATTGTAAGAAAATGCCCAATATATTGCATTGCCCCCAAGAGATTGGAGATGAAAAGGTAACTTGAAAAGACCCGTTCTCTACAAAGGTTTTCAACTGAGAGGGCTCAAAGAAAACATACTTATTGGCAGAATACTGAATAATACACTTTGCAGGATATCTTAAAGAAAAGGGATCCTCAAGCCCAATCACAGTATCCCTAAACTGGAGGAACGTTAGCTGCCACCTGAGTACTGTTTGGAAGAAGACGACCTAAGTGAGTAGCCTTGTGGACACTGAGAGTGAGGAGTGAGAGAGACTGTGTGAGACGCCCACCTGCAATACCATGGGCCCCGCAGGCTTAGAGCCCCCTCCCTGCCAGTGGATCCTCAGTGCCCAGTGTCAGAAATTTGATGTTTGAGTGAAAGATTAGAGGGCCGGGATGGTGAGAAAGACCCTGGGCACTGCTGAAGCCTTTGTATTATGTGCGCTAAATCAAGAGGGGAGTTGCCTTCGTTTGTGTACGTTTAATGTTTTATGCATTATTGTGTATGTTAATTGTACTCCACAACGGATAAAATCTAATTGTACAGCAAAATCCAGACTCTGATTTTATTAACCCCAAATTAATTTTCTTTCCCTTTTTTGTTTCTTCTCTTTAGACTCAATTCCCAAATCAGATTCCTGGCTACTTTTAAAAAATTGCTTATCTCCTTGCCACTGGTGCCAGCTCTGTGGGTGCATCTGGGGGCTTGAGCACCCCAAATATTGAACAAACTCTTCAACTGCAGCTAGGGAAGGGTAATCTGTGTTGAGTTTAGCACCATCATTTTGAAAAGTTTACCCCTAGCCTCCACCCCTCCACCCCTCCCTAGACCATCACATCCCCTGACAAACCTTTTTCCCCATTGACATTCACATTTCCTAAGGAAACTCTTCAGTTGTTTGTAGCTAGAACACCCAGCCCCTTCTGCTGAAGCACAGGGTGAGCTATAGAAGATGGGCTCTCTCATGTAGATGTTTTTGTCTTCTGTAAGATAATCGAATTATGATCAAATATGAAAAATGCGCAAATGGACCGTGGCTGCGGTTGAAATCTTGACAACTGGCGCTTCTGCTCACAAGTTTCCAACTTGTGCTAATCCAACCTCATTTTGTTCTATTTCTCCCATAAAACCATGGGCAGTTATAATGGTTGCCCTGTAGCTACCGCTGAGACGTTAGAGGGTCTGATTCAGGAAAGGTTTGCACATAATAGGCTCTCGGAAAGAAAACCTTACCTGAATGAGGCCTCACATGTAAGGAGAGGACGGAAAGGAAAGTTTTCATTTTGCATGTATTTTGGCAGAAAGTCTGACAAATTAGCGTGTTTCCCTAAACTTAGAGAGAAAATTTCCATTGACCAAATCTGACAAGTTCCTTAGCATTTCACTGTTTTTTATGGGGAGAGGGTTGATCAAGGATTCAATAAAAGAGCTAATTTACTCCATTTTTTTACCTGTTTGATCTAAAGTCATTCCCAATAATATTGAGATTTTGTACATATTTTTGTTGCAATACAGATATTTTTCACACATTTGTCCACAAACAAACAAAGTCAAATTCTGGCTGTGAATATTTTGTGCGCCCATGTGGGAAGATATTAAAAATAATTTAAAAATGTGGTTATTCCGACAAGCACTTGGTGTTGATATGGAGGAATGACTGTTGTTTTGTTTTTATGATATCTGGCACTTTACATTGCATATGAAGGCTTGTATTGTTTGAACTGATTATGTATATGTGACGTGTTGTACCTACCCAGCTTAGAACAATGGCTAGAGGCAGTTAGAAATGTTTTAAATAAATCTGTACCCTAGGCTCCTACAATGAGAAGAGTTTCTAAAATTCCATACCTACAGCAAAAATCTTTGGCACGTAATCTGCAATGGCATGTCCCTCATTTAGTTCATGCCCTATGGTCACCAGACTGGTGTGTCCAGAGCCCTGCTGCATTCTGGGTAGCAGAGTAGAAATGAGCTACAATAATTGCCCTTCTACTTTCTAAACTCTGAATCTCCATGTGGTTTTGCTTGCTCTTGCTTTGCTATACGACAGCCTCCAAGCCGCCTTGTGGCTGTCTGCACCGATATCTACAAGACTAGTACAGTTCTATTTGCCCAATTGCCACTTGCGCAATTTCACTTTTAGGTCAGTATGTCCATGCCTTCTTATTAAGGACATGAATGCTAGCCATAGGAACAGCTCTTGAATAAACCAAATTCCCTGCTCGACAAAAGTAGAGCTGACAATTGTGCCTCCTGAGTCTGTTAGGGACATGCAATCATTTTTAAATAATTGGGAAATTACTATGCCATTTTTTTTCCATTTTGTGTCATTTCTCATCTAAAGTGACACAAAAAAACAACACAATTTTGTTTCATTTTTGGGTTTTAGCATGTGCAAAAACTCAGAAAAGAGAAAATAGTTAATGAAAAACAAAACAAAAGCTTCTCCCATGCACACCCCTAGTGTCTGAGCACAGGAGTCTTGATGAGAGTTACACTAAAAAGTAGATTTTAAGAGTTGCATGCAGGTGCACATGTGCAAGCAAATGCTGTCTCGCACACGTAAGTGGGGGAATTTAGTAGATTTGCGTGGCAATGCATTAGGGCCTATTTTCCTGTTCCCTCCCAGTTTCCCCAGTAAAGGAGTGGACTTCCTAAACCCCCTACCTAACCTGCCTCCCTTTTACCCTACTAGCCCCAACCCCTAAAACCCCGCTACTATCCTAAATTGTTTTTATTTTACTTCTTACCCGCAGTCCATAGCAGCAGTAAGTTACGCAGTTGTGGGATCCCGGCACGCGCTTTTGTGTGACGCTGTCCCGGCCTGCCCGTTTCCCACCCCTGCCCTGCCTCTTCTTTGCAAAAACCTTTCCGATGTGCATACCGGGAGATATATGCATGGCTGAGGGCCTCTTAAAATCCGCATGACCTGTGTGCGTCCCAATCATGCACGTATCTCCCGGATTTGCCATGCATAGGGCTTTTAAAATTCGCCTTTTAGTGAGTAGTGGAGATGGGACTGAGCCCCAAGTCTTACTGCTTGTACAACAGCTCTAGCAAACCAACAGGAAGAATTTTAGTTTTTCCATTACTCGTTCTACAAAAGGTACAATAAAAAGCACTTATAAAATAACATACAGAAATCAAATGCAACAAAAAAACAAATCCGGGCTGAGCATCAGCTGTTAAAAACAATGGAGATAATTCTCCAAGGACTTACATGTGTAAATGTAACATACTTTCATAGCAATTTTCAAAAACCCATTTACACGCAGGGAGGACTTAAAAACCTATACGTGTACCCAAATATGGGTGTATATGGCCATCCGGAGATCTACCTCAGTATTATATAACCTGTACGTATCATATACACGTAAGTTATAAAATATGCATAATTCTTCCCTGCAACACTCATGCATATGTAAAAACACACATGAATAGATATTTAAGTTAGCCAGATAAGTAATGCTTTTTAAGACTTATCCGGCTAAGTGGCAGTAAGACGCCCTTAGCCAGATAAATTAGAACTTATGCAGTTAAGTGATGCTGAACTGCTGTACATGCATTTCTGATTTACATATGAAATTCAAGTATATACCATAGGCAAGTAGGTCTGTGTGTTAATTCTGCACATTTTCTAACATGCGTGCGTGAGCGAAATTACTGGAGCTGTATCATATATTAATTTGTAGATCAGAGTTAGCACCTTATATTTTGAGGGAAATTGAACTGGGAGCCAATGCAAGCCAGACAATACAGGGGAAATGTGTTCTTATGGTGAAACATTTGATAAGAGATGAGCTGCACTATTTTGAACTATTTGAAATGCTCTCAACGAGCTGGCTGGCACATTGAAGAACAATGAATTGCAGTAATCGAACAAAAGAAATACAAGAGATTGCAAAACAGTTTGGAAATTAAAGGGCTCTAACAATGATTTTAATCTACACAATAAACGTAGGTTCATAAAAGCAGGTCATAATTAGTTTTTAAATGCAGTCTCATAAAAAGATCTGTATCAGTCAAGACCCCCAGATTTCACACTTCAGTTTTGATTGGAATTTGACAACTTTCAAAACAGAAAGTCAGTGAGAATATGAGAATTTGGAAATCTGGTAAGAATAATGACCTCTATCTTCTGAATATTTAAAACCAGTCAATTGTGATGTAACAATTGTTTGATAGTAGATACATAAAATAGACAGATCCTTGAATGTAGTGGACCAAAAAGATTGAAAAGGAATGAAAAACTGTATATCATCCGCATATACTTTGTAATTCGATCCTAAATCAGCTAACAACTTACACAATGGAGTAAAATAGAAGCTGAAGAGAGCTGCAGAGAGGACTGAAGCCTGAGGAATGCCAATAGGCATCTGGTGTCATGACCCAGCAGAAGCTGCAAATTAGATACCAAAGCGAGAGGAACTCCACCATTCTGCGAGAGGTCATGCGGAGCAGCATAATCCTCCATTCTCTCTCATTTTATTTATTTATTAAACGTATAGCTGCTGATCCACAGAGCTCAGCGGGTTACAGGGCTACACACACAATAATTAAACACATAAACACTGACTAAACACTCTTAAAAAAACAAAACAAAAAAATCATAAAAACAACCAGCTTTCCAGCATTCCCTTGCTAAACTGTCTCCCTCCTTTAGCCATGTTAATGGATCTGGCTGAAAGAAGCAGGGGAGCAGTTTCGGAGAAAAATTCCTTCGAGGCAACAACTCTATTCCCTGCTCCTTTGATCCCATATTAAAGTAATATTGCAGGAAGATTTAACTGCAAAGACCATCCTTCCTCAATACCCTCTATTGGGAATTTGCAAATGGTAACATTTTGGGCACATAAAGGAGTCTCTGAATTACACAGGAACAGGTAAGATTTCTGGGTGTCTTGCCAGCTGTGTTCCGGCTATTTCTTTTCCTTAGTAATGAGAAATTATTCTTCAGTGGGAAACCCCATCCCCTCCTTTCTCCAGTCAAGCATATGAACTGTGTCTACCTGTGAGTCCGCCTCTGGTTTTGGTACCTGCGTGCCCTTGGGGATCCAGGGGCAGTGGAACATCTGTCTGAGAAACATCAAACAATTTGCTTTGGGAGTAAGCTAAAAATGTGTGACGCCCATGGAGGAGAAGAGAGGAGTATGATTCCCCAGTTCTGCGTCTATAGAACCTAATGCATTAAAGGTACACACCACACCACACACACACACACACACACACACTAAGAAGATCCCATGCTACTGATGCAATTAATAGCAGTGGCTATTCCCTAAGTAACTTGATTAATAGCCATTAATGGACTTCTCCTCCAAGAACTTATCAAACCTTTTTTAAACCCAGCTACACTAACTTCACTAACCACATCCTCTGGCAACAAATTCCAGAGCTTTATTGTGCGTTGAGTGAAAAAGAATTTTCTCCGATTAGTCTTAAATGTGCTACTTGCTAACTTCATGGAATGCCCCCTAGTCCTTCTATTATTCGACAGTGTAAATAACCGATTCACATCTACTCGTTCAAGACCTCTCATGATCTTAAAGACCTCTATCTGACTTGTCCTCAGCATATAAAAAGAAATCAATTACAAGATGCTGCACAGGGACCAGCAGCAATCTATTCACTACCTCAGACAGTCTCAGGGTTCATATCATCAGTTGCTAATCTAATATCCAGGTGACACCTTACAGGAGAGTCTGACAAACTTAAATTCACTGGCCACTTGCCTGCTCTGCTTAATCTGCCTTTATTGAAGATTATGGAGAACTTCATTTTTTGTTTCAAAAATATCTACATTTCTCTTATGTGTTGATGATTTGCATAAGAAGAAAACGGGGGGACATAGAAAAGACCATGGGAATGTGTAGAAAGTTTTGGTTAGTAAAGATGAAGGGTTACTTTACCTGCGTAATCTGTCTACAACTTATTGTATATATTCTGTTTTATTGCGTGATAGATTCCTTGTGCTTTCTCTTCTCTTTTTGTGTTATTCCCATCTTAACCCCACATGCTCCCTTTCACCTATCTTTCCTACCTTCCCTCCCAACATTTAAATAATAAGGTCCAATGAACTGGGCATCCCTTGGCCACTTAGTAATCTGAGGGGTTTCTGTACATAAAGACATATAACAATATTACACAGTCAGTATACAAAGGACACAAACTATATTACACTTATCCTTTATAGTGTACTTATACACAGTCCACACAACTATACTAGTACAGCACTCCATCATTATATGGAAGTCCACTGGCAGAATGTTGCTATGATGGAAGTTCCGTACTGGACATGAATTAAATACATGGGATATGGAGACTCTCTAAAATGAATTCTGTCCTGGCACACGTTCTTTACTATGGCGCTTCCTGTGGATGACGTCTTGTCTGCTACAACCTGCTTTGCATCCTTGGTGAAACATGGAAAGCCTGCTGGTATGCAGATCCTCATCGATAATGAAGTAGCCATAAAGTTTCCAGAGGAATGAATGACATGCTCATCTGCTCCAGGGAGCTGTATGAAGAGAAGCACACAAGACAGCTGTCTTCACTCTTTTGCAAAAAAATACATCTAAAG
This sequence comes from Rhinatrema bivittatum, assembly GCF_901001135.1. Classification (NCBI taxonomy): domain Eukaryota; kingdom Metazoa; phylum Chordata; class Amphibia; order Gymnophiona; family Rhinatrematidae; genus Rhinatrema; species Rhinatrema bivittatum. The sequence continues at coordinate 94,183,225 of NC_042622.1, read as the reverse complement.
TCTAATGAAGAATGCCCCTCCTCATCTAGAACTAAAGAAGAGGAAGAAGCCCCAAAGGAAGAGACAGAATGATGACTCACTGTTATCTAAAAAAAAAAAAAAGTTCTTGTTTTTGCTCATTTTCTGTGTCTGATTTTTTGTACAGAGGACCACATCTCCAGACTTTTAATAGGAGTCAATGGGAAAATAGGTTTCGATATATGTAAAAAAAAAAACAAAAAAAGAAAGAGAAATGCAACTCTTCCTTGTATCAAGGGCTTCTTTTATTGTGCTACATACACATCCCACATGACTAAACTGTAGATATACTTACCCTGCACATATGAGATGTGCTTCTTTAGTCTTCTATAGTTGCAAGGAAGACTTGGTTTTCCAGGTAACCAAGCAGTGCCTTACCCTAAGGCCTAATTCACAGGGAGGATAACTTTCAAGCAACTGTGTGTGGCGGCATATACATTTGTATGTGGCCATGCGTAGATATACTATACTATTTTATTACGTGCATTTTTATATAAAATATGTGTAGCTCTACCCTGCAACATAAGTGTGTATTTAAAGTTATGCATGAATACATGCAATGCATTGAAACCATGTATTTTAATCACTTATTTAAAAAAAAAAAAAATACATACATATATTTTATTTGTGAAAGTAAAGTAGGAATTCTTTATTTATTTAAAATGATTTATTTTCTGTGCACATACTAGAGTGTCTAGCCAGATTACAATTTCAATGTACATAAAATTACAAATAAAAAACTAACATCAAACTCTATAAGACACAGTGGGTCCTAGTCATACTAGAGACATGCTAGAAAAGGTAAAGTTCCTGGATGGAATAAATGACTGCTTCATGGAGCAATTGGTTCAGGAACCAATGAGAGAAGGAGCTATTTTAGCTCTAATTCTTAGTGGAACGCAGGATTTGGTGAGAGAGGTAACAGTGGTGGGGCCACTTGGCAATAGTAATCATAACATGATTAAATTTGACTTAATGATTGGGAGACAATAAGTAAATTGACAGCTTTAACACTAAACTTTCAAAAGGCAAACTGATAAAATGAGGAAAATAATTAGAAAAACTGAAAGGTGCAGCTGCAAAGGTTAAGAATGTACAACATTGCTTAAAAATTCCATCTTAGAAGCACAGTCCAGATGTATTCCATGCATTAAAGAAGGTGGAAGGAAGGCTAAACGATTACTAGCATGTTTAAAATGTGAGATGAAAGAGGCTATTTTAGACAAAAAAAGTCCTTTAAATATTGGAAAAAGGATCCATCTGGAGAAAATAGGATAAAGCATAAGCATTGTCACATTAAATGTAGAACACTGAAAAGACAGGCTAAAAGAGAATATAAAATGAAGTTGGCTGTAGAGGCATAAAATCATAATAAAAACTTTAAAAAATATATCAGAAGCAGGAAACCTATGAAGAAGTCAGTTGGACTGTTAATGATGGAAGGGATAAAGGGGCATTTAGAGAAGATAAGGCCATCGCGGAAAGACTACATTAATTCTTTGCTTCCGTGTTTACTAATGAAGATGTTGAGAAAATAGCAGTTCCGAAGACAATTTTCAAGGGTGATGATTTGGATGAACTGAACCAAATTACAGTTACTCTGGAAGATGTATTAGGCCAGACTGACAAACTGAAGAGTAGCAAATCACCTGGATCGGCTGGTATACACCCCAGGGCTCTGAAAGAACTCAAAAATGAAATTTCAGACCTATCAGTAAAAATTTGTAACCAATCATTAAAATCATTCATTGTACCTGAAGACTGGAGGATAGCAAATGTAACCCCAATATTTAAAAAGGGCTCCAGAGGTGATTCAGGATACTATAGACCGGTGAGCCTGACTTCAGTGCCAGGAAAAACAGTGGAAACTATTTCAAGATCAAAATCACAGAACATATAGATGGACATAGTTTAATGGGAAACAGTCAGCATGGATTTACCTAAGGGAAGTCTTGCCTCACAAATCTGCTACATTTTTTTGAAGGGGTTAATAAACATGTGGATAAAGGTGAACTGGTAGATATAGAGGTAGATCTTTATAAAATCCGGGTCGGCGCGCGCAAGGCTGCGCAAAATCGGCAGCCTGCGCGAGCCGAGCCGCGCAGCCTGCCTCCGTTCCCTCCGAGGCCGCTCCAAAATCGGAGCAGCCTCGGAGGGAACTTTCCTTCCACGTCCCCCCCCACCTTCCCCTCCCTTCCCCTATCTAATCCTCCCCCCAGCCCTACCTAAATCCCCCCTACCTTTGCTGTACAAGTTACGCCTGCTTGAGGCAGGCGTAACTTCCAAGTACAGATCCAACTTCCAAGTACAGATCCAACTTCCAAGTACAGATCCCCGAGTCACTCGGGGATCTGTACTTGGACCAGTGCTTTTTAATATATTTATAAATGATCTGGAAAGGGATATGCTGAGTGAGGTGACCAAATTTGGAGATGAAACAAAATTATTCAGAGTAGTTAAATCACATGCAGGATTGTGATAAGTTTCAGGAGGACCTTGCGAGACTGGAAGATTGGGCGTTCAATTGGCAGGTGAAATTTAATGTGGACAAGTGCAAGGTGATACATATAGGGAAAAATAACCCATGTTGTAGTTACAAGATGTTAGGTTCCATATTAGGAGTTAGTTACCACCTAGGAAAAAGATCTAGGCATCATAGTGGATAATACATTGAAATCATGGCTCAGTGTGCTGCAGCAGTCAAAAAAGCAAACAGAAGGTTAGGAATTATTAGGAAGGGAATGGTGAATAAAACAGAGAATGTCATAATGCCTCTGTGTTGCTCCATGGTGAGTCCGCACCTTGAATACTGTGTTCAATTCTGGTAGCCGATTCTCAAAAAAGATATAGTTGTATTGGAGAAGTTATTGAGAAGGGCAACCAAAATGATAAAAGGGATGGAATGGCTCCTCTATGAGGAAAGGTTAAAGAGGTTAGGGCTGTTCAGCTTGGAGAAGAGATCGCTGAGGGGGGAAATGACAGAGGTCTATAAAATCATGAGAGGAATTGAATGGTTAAATGTGAATCGGTTATCTACTCTTTCAGATAATAGAAGGACTAGGGGGCATTCCATGAAGTTAGCAAGTAGCACATTTAAAACAAATCAGAGAAAAATCTTTTTCACTCAATGCACAATTAAGCTCTGGAATTCATTGCTGGAGGATGTGGTTAAGGAAGTTAGTTTAGCTGGGTTTAAAAAAGGTTTGGATAAATTCTAGAGGAAATGTCTATAAACTGCTATTGATCAAGTTGACTAACAGGTAGATTTTAAAAGCAATGCGCGCGCAAAAATGGCCCCATACATGCGTTTGTAGGCCGTGTGCGAGTAATGCAAATTTTAAGAAGCTGGGAAATATATGTGTACATACCTGTGTGCATGTCAAGAATAAGGAGGCAGAAAAGGGGTAGGGCATGGGTGCTCCGGGGTGGCGCCAAGACTTGAGAGCGTAACTCCGAATTTTGCAAAGGCTGATCATGGTGCACGTTGGCACGCTACCTGCGTAACTTTACTGCTGGTCCTGATGAGGAGCATGGTTCAAATTGAAATGTGGGGCTTACAGAATGAGGAAGCAAAGGGGTCCTGAACATGAGTGGGGGGTGAGTGAGAGAGAGAGAGAGACAATATGACATGCTATATATCTCCCACTGTATGAGGGGCACTTTTAACAGAGTGGGTTTTTTTTTTTTGGGGGGGGGGGGGTGGTGTTACATTGATCTGCCTAGGTGCAAGAATATGTAGACCCTTGTAGCACCGTCCCGCCAAAACCCACCCTGAGTTGAAAGTGCCCCTCTTACAGTGGGAGATATATAGAGTGTTATATTGTGTCTCTTTCTCTCTCCCCCCCCCTGCCAACATGGTCACTCGTGTGAACATGTTATTAATATATACGCGCGGCAGGGATTTTTAAAATGATACGTGTGTACCTGCACGCACGATATAAAATTAAGCGAATCTCTGCTCGCCTGTCAATATGGGCGCATGTGCGCTCCTTTTAAAATTTACCTGTCAGGGAATAGCCACTGCTATTACTGGCATTGGTAGCATGAGATTTATTTAGTGTTTGCATACTTGCCGGGTACTTGTAACCTGGATTGGCCACTGTTGGAAAGAGGATGCTGGGCTTGATGGTCCCTGAGTCTGACCCAGTATAGTAATTTCTTATGTGTTTATATACAGCCTTGCCAGTTAGGGATAAATCTTAATATATCAGCTCAGTGTGATTCTGAGTCAGAGAATGCCTGTGAAAAAAAGGTATATCTTGAACACCTTTTTAACTAAGCCCACGTAAGTCCCTATATTTTATAGCATGTGAGTGTTGATGAAATTATCAGTTTTACCAATTAGTCCACTGGTTTGCCCAGCCCTTCTCCAGGTCATTGAGACCCTCCTGGTTCTTCGGTCTGAACTCCCCCCAGTTCACCCAGACTTCCCACCCTGTCAGTACTGTACAATAAATGTGTTATGAACTCTGCCCGCGGGTTTCCCCGCGAGCAGGCTCACTTACCATGCTGTGCTTTTCTTCGCCGATGCGGCGGGACGCCGCTGTTGGCCTGCCCACGCGGCCCAGAGGCCGCCCCCATCTCTCCTCTTCACCGCGGCCGGAGCCGCGGACTTTCCAGCTTTCTTCTGGGCTGGGACCGCCCCCAACGCTTCTTCCATCTTCACGGCACTAGGCCGCAAGCCCCGGTGCCATCCGGCGGATGGAGCTGCCCTTGGGGCCTCCTGCAGCGGCTGGAGCCGCTGCCAATGTCAGGCCTGCGTCCCAGGCCAGCCCTGCCTCTTCTTACACTCTGCGTCGGTGCAGGCCGCTGTCCGCGGTCCTGCACAGCTTCCTGCTTCTCCTAGGCGCGCGGCCGCGTCTTCCTTCAAGATTTAAAGGGCCAGACACAGGAAATGTCTTGGCCCCACCTTGGTGACTGTTTCCTGCCTCAGCCCTATAAAGGGCTGCTCCGTCTGTTGTTCCAGGGCCTTGCATCGTGGAGTCTTCGCTCTGGAGGCTCCTGCCTGCCAGAGCCTGTGTAAGGTCTTTCAGTCTTGTGGAGCTCCTCATCGTGATGTCTTCTCGTCTTGCCATGTCATGTCTTCGTGCCTGAGGTCCTCGACCAGGTGTCCTGGTGTCTTGATCTTCTATGTCCTGGTGTTCCTGCCTTCCTCGATGGTCATTCCTACGTCTCCTTCAACGCTCTCGAGCCTTCTGGTCCGGTAGGCCGGGGGTCCCTCAGATGCAGTACTCCTGAGTGGACTAGCCTGCTGGTGGACAGTTGTCCTGTGCTCCTGAGCCGTCATGTCCTGGTTGTGTGTTCCTGTGCTGTCCCGCTTTCCTCGTGGTCCGTGACCAGTCTGCAAGGGCTGTGTAGGGCGCGCAGTGGAACAGGGTGGTCCATGACTCAGTCCCGCGGGTGGCCTGAGTAGGGCGCCCTGAGAGACAGTGCCAATGTCCGTCTTCCTCGTCTGGATTCCAAGTCCCTCGTTGTGTCTGCCCTTCAGCGTCATGTTTCTGATGTTGTTGCATCGACCCTGGTCCGGGATGCCGTCGCATCGACCACTGGTCCGTGATGTCTTCGCATCAGCCTTGGTGTCAAGTCTCGTCTGCGATGCCGTTGCATCGATCCTGGTGTCACATCTCCATAGTCCTGGTGTCATGTCTTCAACCCAAGTCTTCGTGCCATGTGATGCCGTCGCATCAACCCAAGTCTTCATGCCATGTGATGCCGTTGCATCAACCTTCTTGTCCTCGTGTCAAGGTCCGTCTGCCCTCAACCTCAGGCCAGGCCTGCTGCTCCATGCTGCTCGCAGCAGGTCCGAAAGGGCTCGGAATGGTCGGAGGACCATTCAACTTCCAACATCCTCAGATGTTGGCCTTGGGAGCTTGCCGGCCTGGCCGAGGGCACTATTGTTCAGCCATGCAGAGCCACCGTCAACCCTTGGCTCGGCCCGGAAGGTCTGGGTCGGGCTGAGGCCCATGGGCACACTAAACCACCAGAGTATAACAGAATGCAAGGCCTTTCGAGGCCGTACTCAACAAAATGCACTTAATGTCACTTATGCCAGGTATTTAGCAGGTGTAAAAATATGCGAGTAAGTTAGAAAATGTATGTGTGTAAGTGTATTTTAAAATAGCAACTTTCATGCGTAACTATTGGCCGTGCCCAGTAACACCCTTAGACCACCCTTTTTTACACACAAATATATGCGCATGAAAGTGAAAATACTTACATATTTTAGACTTTTAGAAAATAAGGCATACACGAGTAGAGGCTACTTACACACTTAGGGGGGGATTTTTAAAGCCCGGTGTGTGCCAAAATGGGGAGATATGCGCATAAGTCGGGCTAATGTGCGCCCACCGAATTTTAAAAGCCACCCAGGTGTGCGGGTATCTGCCGGAGTGCACATCTAGGACGTTTTCAAAAAGGGCAGGGCATGGGCATGGTCGGGGGTGGGACATGGGGGTTTTGAGATGTGGCCAAGAGATATGCGTGGAAATACTTACATGCCTGGGCGTGTGCCCAGATCTCCTGCCGTGTAAGTTTACTTCTGCTAGGGACAAGGTGTAAGTCAGAACCCCCCCCCCCCAAAAACAAAACTAGCCATACTCGAGGTGTTTTAAGGGTCTGGGGTAACTGGGGGGAGTGGCAATGGCTTGGGCACATACCCCCTTTAAATTCCCCCGATTTATGTGGTAGAAGTGGGATTTGCGCTCCTAGTTGCAGGCCTATTTAAAATTAGGTGTGCATGTGTGTGCATCCAGGCTATTTTATAACACGCGTGCAAGCTATAAACATTGTCGCATCCCTGCGTGTGCGCCTGCACACCGATATAACATTTACCGTCTCTTTTGCTAATTTTTACGCATGCAACCTTTTGAAAATTCACCTCGAAGCTTAAGGATACAGCAGGAGTGTTGTGTTAGTCCATTGAAATGCTCAGAAATAAAGATTAACATATAAAAACAGAAAAAACACATTTTATATAAGATGATGCCTTTTCATTACACTAACTTAATACTTCTCTTGTCCAGCTTTCAAGAGCTATCTCTTAAGCTTTTGTCCCATAGGCACAGAATGGGAGAAAATCCTTTGTAGATCAGGTCCCAAATGTGTGCAGATATGCCTGATGAATGTTCATTGTGGATTCCCAGAAAAACAGTCCGGTTTGCAGTCCTGCAGTTCCAGAAATGTGCACCTCTGCTATAGAATATATTTATTTACACACACACACACACCGGTATTGCAGTGCTACAGTTTCCCTATGCTGCATGTTAACAGACATATTAAAATGTACATTTACTCTACAATGTATGCAAAGCCACACACGTTTTTCTGTACATTAGCATACCCACAAGCACTGTGTGCTGTGCACACACAACCACCCCCCATCATGCTTGATCTAACAGGCAGAAAGTTCAGCCGCTATGGATTTGACTACCTTCCCCAGTGTCCTGGCACTGCACAGGAAGCTGGAGGTGGAGGATGGAAGTCTCAGCTTGATTTGCGCAGGAGCAGGAAAGCAGAATGATGTTCTTGGAGCACAGGGGACAGCTGGATTTAGCCTACTGCTGCTGTCCTGTCCTCGTTCCCACCACCAGGGGAAGGGAAGGAAATGGCAGTTCTTACTCCATGCCAGGATTCCTGAGGTGAAGCAGGATGGAAGGGACTCAAAGCTCACAGAAGGTGGCTGAGCCTGAAAAGTTAATTAGTGAGCAGTGGGTAAAGTGTTGAATGCAGGAAGCATAGGCTCATTAAATAACCCCCCTGGGGCATGTCATTCAGATCACTGAAGAAGGCCTTTGATGAGGGTCCATGCAATGACAAGCCCCAGGAGAACCATTTGTTTAGTTTGTAAATTTAACATGAGCAGATGAGATGGCTCAATGAATCGTCAGAAGGCTACAAAGCTTTTTTTTTTTTCTCATCAAGGACTGACTCATGGGAATGACACAGGGATATAGCCCCTATCTCCTCTAGCACCGAATGTGTCAGGATACAGATTCTATCACCTGTAGGACTGGAAGGCTTAGGGGACTGGCACAGGGATCCAGAACCTGTTGCTTCTAGGACTAGAGGGCCCAGGCAATAGGGATAGGAACCTGTCACCTGTAGGACTAGCGTGCTCAGGGGATTGTTACTGGGCTACTGAAGCAAATTAAATCTGGGTCAGCAATGGCAGTCATGACCTTCTGATGGCCATTTGTGGTCTAGGTAGCATGAACTGGCGGTCTCCGTGCAGTCTCAAGTGCATAGGCACCTACAACACTAAATAATAAAAGTCATCTTGGTGGATTACAGGAGTGGAGGCTAGTACCTGGTGTTTACTACCCTTACTCAATAAGCCTTCGCACGGTTAATGCAACTCCAACATTACTCTCTGCTTCAATGGCAAGGGGAAATGTGGAAAAGAGGATTTGCATTCAGAAAACTACCAACAAGGACTGAACTTCACAATATGGGTAAATAAATAAATGTGGGGGTAGCTTGCTTATTACGGCAGTTACTACCATAAACCAATTAAGCCTGATACATCACTTTGAATACTTATACAGCGTTGCTCTCTGCTTCAACGGCAGGGGGAAATGTGGAAAACAGGATTTACATTCAGACAACATCCAACAAGGCATTAATCTGTGCAATCTGGGTAAACAAGCATCAGGGTAACTTGCTTGATGCAGCAGTTACTACCCTTAACCATTAAGGCTTATGCTCACCTTTGATGCAACTCCAACATTACTCTCTGCATCAATGACAGGAGATGGCAGGAAATTTGAATCAAACAGTTACCAACAAGGGCCCTGAACTTGGTGATCGATGAAACAGATAAGTATGGGAAAATAAGTGTGGGAGCTTGCTGGGCAGACTGGTTGGGCCGATTGGTTTTTTTTCTGCCATTTCTATGTTTCTATGTATGTTTCTATATCATTACCTAGAGCGCATCAATAAATTGTTATAAAGGAAAAAGAAAGGCAAGTCAGCACTAGATTATTATCATTATTCTAAATAAGTGATTGATTTGTGAAGACAAGTGACAGCAGACTCATTTACTATGCTCAAAATCCTCAGGCACCTGTGAAGCTTCGCTATAAGGCACTTCTCTATGACGCAGCTCTGCACCTGCCTTTCCCACAACCGTGAGGATGGATTGGACCAACACTGCCACAGCGATCTGAAGCTATGGGACAGCACTTGATAGAGGATGGAGTGTTATGCTGAGATCGTGACATGCGATGAGGCTGGAGGATTTATAAGAGCCCAGGCGTGCTCTTATTAATCCACCAGCTACCTCATGCAGATGCCTGTGGCTTCCCATCAAAATTTCTGTTCAGAGGACATGCAAATAATACTACAGGTATTTTCTAACTGAGATGCTTGTTGGCGTTTTAGTGAACATTCTGTCAAGATGTTGGATCACTTCTTGGAGATTAATGGTGTCAATGGGTTCATAGCTTATATATTTATTTATCTAACAGCTGTGTACCCTGCACTGCCTCCCATTCTAGGCAGTGAGGCTCTCAGTGTGGTTGAGGTTTTAATTGAAATTAAGTTTGATCCCTGATTCACCTGCTTTCTTATGTGAAATTAGGAAGGCTCTGGCGGGTGCTATTTTGTATGGCAGAAATTTACAATGGTGCTGGCGTCAGTCCACTAGCGCCATTTGCAATAGAAAAGGAAGGAAAATAAATTAAATCTGTTTACTTTTCCTTCATCTTGTATTTTAAAAAATTGCCATTTCATTTCCAGCAAATGCACATCCCTATCCATTTTTTGTTACTTACTTCCAGGGATAGGCGCTGGCTTTTCCCTAATAATTGTTTATGGTCTTTTCTGCCAGGAACTTGTCCAAACCCTTTCAGTCTCAGCTATGCTAGGTGCCTTGACCATATTCTCTATCAACAAATTCCACACTATGGGCTGGATTTTAATACCTACGTGCGGGCGTAGATTTGTGCACGCAACCCGGTGCGCACAAATCTACGCCCAATTTTATAACCTGTGCGCGCAGTTGCGCGCATGTTATAAAATCTGGGGTCAGCGCGAGCAAGGGGATGCACACCTTGCGTGCGCCAAGCCCTAGGGGAACCCCAATGGCTTTTCCTGTCCCCTTCGAGGCTGCTCTGAAATCAGATCGGCCTCAGAGGGAACTTTCCTTCTGCCCCCCCACCTTCCCCTACCTAACCACCCTCAGTCCTACCTAACCCCCCCCCCAACCTTTGTTCCATAAGTTGCGCCAGCCTCTGGTCAGGCGTAGGTTGCGTGCGCCGGCTGTGTGCCGGCGCGCGATCCCCCAGCACAGCCACTGAGCCGAAGGCCTCAGTCCTGCCCCCACCCCGCCCCTTTAACAAAGCCCCGGGACATATGCAAAATAGGCTCAGTGCGCGTAGGGCTTTTAAAATCTGCCCCTTTGATTGTGCACTGAATGAAAAAAAATGTATTTGATTTGTTTTCAATCTGCTACCAACTAGTTTCATGGAATGTCCCTTACTCCTAGTGCTATTTGAAAAGATCAATAAATGGTCCCTTTTTAACTGTTCCACCCTGTTCATGATTTTATAAACCTCTATTATATCCCCTCTCTGTCGCCTCTTCTCCAAGCTGAAGAGTCCTAAACTATTTAGTCTTTCTCCATGAGGGGGCTTTTCCATCTCCTCTATCATTTTTGTTGCCATTCTTTGTATCTTTTGGGGTAGATTTTCAAAAAGGGCGCCCTCGCGTACTTTTGTAGGCGCATCAGGCGCAAACAAAAGTATGCTGTATTTTAGTAGATACGCGCGTAGCCGCTAAAATCCTGGATCGGCGCGCGCAAGGCTACCGATTTCGTGTAGCCGGCGCGCGCCGAGCTGCGCAGCCTACCTCCATTCCCACCGAGGCCGCTCCGAAATCGGAGTGGCCTCGGAGGGAATTCGCTAACGCCCTCCCCTCACCTTCTCCTCCCTTCCTCTACCTAACCCACCCCCCCGGGCCCTGTCTACACCCCCCCCTACTTTGGTGGGGGATTTACGCCTCCCAGAGGTAGAAGTAAATCCCTGCGTGCCAGCGGGCCGCTGGCACGCCTAGACGCGACCCGGGGGCGGTTCCGGAGGGCGCGGCCACGCCCCCAGACCGAAACCATGCCCCCGGGCCCGCCCCCGAAACGCTGCGTCCCACCCCGAAAACGGCGCGCCGCTCGGCCCCGCCCCCGACACACCCCTGACACGCCCCCTCGGAAAACCCCGGGACTTATGCGAGTCTCGGGGCTCTGCGCGCGCTGGCAGGCCTATGTAAAATAGGTGCACCGGCGCGCAAGCCCTGCTCGCGTACATCCGGGCGGATTTACGCGAGCAGGGCTCTTAAAATCCGCCCCTTTGAGTTCTGCTATATCGTTTTTGAGATGGGGTGTCCAGAACTGAAGGCAATACTCATGATACAGTCACACTATAGATCTATAGAAAGGCATTATGATATTCTCAGTTTTGTTCTTCATTCCTTTCCAAATAATTTCTAACAATCTAGTTGCTTTTTTAGTCACCATTGCCCACTGAGCTGAGGATTTCAAAGTATTGTCCACAAAGACATCAAGATCTTTTTCCTGCGTAGTGATTCCTAATACAGGACCCAGCATTCTATATATCTAGATTAGGATTCTTTTTCCCTTTGTGCATCACTTGTTCACATTAAATTTAATCTGCCACTTAGATGTCCACGTCTCTAGTATGGCAAGATCCTTCTGTAATTGCTTACTGTAATGCTGAATGGGAGAGTGGACCCTTAATACCTGATTTTAAAAAGCCCATGTGCGTAAAAAACGGGGGTTACGTGTGGCCGGGCCTTGTGTGTAATGCACGCACTTTCATGCAGAAGTGCCGGACCAACAAAAAGGGGCAGGCCATTGGGCCCTGTCCCAGAGAAGCGTGTGCCGGCAGCCGGCCAGAGAACGGAAGATACTTCTTCTCGGGAGGAGCAGTAGGTATTAAAATTTTAAAAAACGGGGAAAACTAGGGTAGATTTATGGGTCGGGGAGGAGAGGGGAAGAAGGAGGAAGGATAGTGTTAGGGTTAGGAAAGTTCCCTCCCAGTCCGCTCCTTAATTGGAACGGACTGGGAGGGAAATGGGCAAAGGCCTGATCGCATCGCCGCTTGTACTTTTGAAATTTCTCCCCCCAGCGCGTGCAAGTCACGGACTGCCCGTAGATGCGTACAAGGATGTTAAAATCTGGCTCAGATGTGCGTGTGGATGTCTTCTTTTATAAAATGTGTGAGCGGATGTTGCATTTTATAACATGCGCGCGCCAATGCACACATGTTATAAAATGATCGCATCCATGTGTGCATGTCAGGAATTGCGCGCACACGGACACACTTGCGCTCATTTTAAAATCTACCTTTTAGTGCTGTGATGTGATTGGTACCACCTAGTGGGTGAACCCACTTGGCTCGCACCAATAGTTGATGGAGAAACTCTTGGGCAGAACCGGCTGGAACTTCGTCTATACCAGCCACCTCCCCCGCAGGTTGAGCCCATGGGTTCTGGCTACCTGCGGGTCTTAGGTGGGTCCTTAGGACTATCCAGGAGAATGGAGAGTCCGAGTCCAGGCAAAGGGTCGGGGAAGGCAGCAAACAGCAGAGACAAGAGGCAGGCCAGTGGTCAGGGCAGGCAGCAGATGAAGCAAGGTCAAAATCCAAGCCGGGATCGGAATCAGGAAGTTAAGCCAAGGGGAAAAGGGAACAAAGAATAACATAGACAAGACAAGGCATGAACAAGGCAAGGCAAGGGCAAAGCACAGACGAGGCAAGGAAGAGGAAAGGAGAACTGTAAGGCAAGGCAAGAACAAGGAGTTGAACTAGCAACACTCACTGAGACACAAGACACACCAGGGGACCTGTTGCTGAGGCGTCAGTGGCTCATCTGAAGGAGCCTTTTGTAGGGAGAATTTGGTGATGTTATCTAAGGGTGCTGCGGGGACTTTCTGCCACGTCCCTTTTAAGAATCCAGTAGGGAGAATTTGGTGATGTTATCTAAGGGCGCTGCGGGGGCTTTTCTGCCACGTCCCTTTTAAGAATCCAGTAGGGAGAATTTGGTGATGTTATCTAAGGGTGCTGCGGGGACTTTTCTGCCACGTCCCTTTTAAGAATCCAGTAGGGAGAATTTGGTGATGTTATCTAAGGGTGCTGCGGGGACTTTTCTGCCACGTCCCTTTTAAGAATCCAGTAGGGAGAATTTGGTGATGTTATCTAAGGGTGCTGCGGGGACTTTTCTGCCACGTCCCTTTTAAGAATCCAGGCATCTGGTGCGAGTACGCCTAGGGGAAGCCGTCCAGAGCTGGAGGCTGATGGCGTCCATGCTGAGCGACGGCAGGTGAGGGAGGCAGCTTCTTGCCACTTTGGCTTCTTAATGACGTCAGGGGTGATTGAAGTGGCAGCGTCCTGTGAGCCAGCAACCATGGCACTCACAATCTGCTTGTGTTTTAACTACTTTGAATATTTTTCTGTCATCTGGCAATTTCATCACTTCACTCATTGTTCTCTTTTCCATTTTATTAATTAACAAGTTAAACAACATTGGCCCAGTACAGATCCCTGATGCATTCCACTATTTACTTCTTTCCTTTGGGAAAACTGATCATTTGGTCTTATTCTTCATTTCGTTTTTTTAATCAATTCCCTAATCCCATGCCATTTTAGTCATTAACTAGGAGATGATTCCCCCTGTTTTGTATCTTCCCACAACATACCTTGGGGCCGATACAATACAGTGCACTCAGCCGAGCGCACTGTTTAAGCCGCTGTCGGACGCGGGTTAAACAGGCGCTAATCCACCCCCTGATGCAATAGGGGGATTAACGCCTACTTAACGCGCGTCTGACATGGAGTGAATGAGTTAGCGCTCATCACATGCAAATGCATGTGAATGAGGGGTTAGCTGAGTGCACTGAAAAAAAGTACAGAAAAGCAGAAAAAACTGCTTTTCTGTACTTTTTTTAAAGTAAAAGAAAAAAAACTCTGCCGGCCGCTTTGAAGACTAACGCCAATATACTCGGCGTCGGTTTTCATAACTAACAGGCTGCAGTAATGAAAAGCGACGCCGATAAAGTCGGCGTCGCTTTTCATAACTGGCTGACTGCAGTTATGAAAACCGATGTCGAGTTTATCGGCATCGGTGTTCATAACCGGCAGATCGCCGGTAACTTCGGGGTTGCTAGCGCGACCCCCTAATCTGTTTATTGCATAGCGCCCCCCTTGCGGGCGCCATTCGTGTGCTAAGAAAGTGGGCGCTGAAAAGTCAGCGCCCGCTTTCTGCAAATTCATTCCAGTGATGGTCTTAGGCCAGGGACTCCTGCACAAAGGCTTCTTACAGAGCCCTGCAATCATGGGTCCTGTATTTGGTCACCAAGGACTATGACTTCCTCTTCCCTGGGGCCTGTGAAATCTGCCTTCGCAACCTCCATGGCCTCCAGCCAACCCAGGGAGCAGAATACCCAATTTGGGGATTGAATTGGGGATCTTCTGCAAGGCAGTGTGTACTGCATTTACCTTCTGAGCTACTAAGCTGGCTCATTTGTAATGCTTTCCTCTAAATCACCAGTTAATTAATAGTAGGGAGTTTGAAGAAAAGAAAAATGTTTTTGGATAATATGGCCAGCCTCATATGTTTTTTTATGCTTACCTGACTGGAACAGGTGAATATATACACCTACGTCCCAAGATTAGCTGTATGTGTACGGCTTGGCCAGTCAGGTGATACATAAATATACATAGAAATGACATCAGAAAAGGACCAAAATGGTCCATCCAGTCTGACCAGCAAGCTTATGGTAACATCTGCTGCGCCATACAGGTCACCTCCGAAATGAGTTTCCCAAATCATCAAAGTCAAGGCCTTTGTCAGTTGCTGTCTGAGTCCAACTCCCCGTCACTTCCTGCCATTGAAGCAGAGAGCAATGTTGGAGTTGTTTCAACAGTATCAGGCTTATTGGTTAAGAGTAGCAATACCGCAACAGCTAGTTACCCCATTCTTATTTGTTTTCCCAGACCTTAAAATTCAATATCCTTGTTGGTTGCTGTCTGAATCTAATTCCCCTTTCCTCTTTTCCCCCTGCTGTTGAAACAGAGAGCCATAATGGAGTTGCATCAACAGTATGAAGTCCCATTGTTTAAGGGTAATAATAACCACCACACCAGCAAGTTACCCCATTGGTTGATACTGAGGCTGGAGACACACACAGTAACCGAATTTAAGAAAGCCTTGGATAAGCACAAAGGAGCTCTAGTTTCAGATACATGGGGGGAAACTCCAAGATCCACTGGGGGTCAGTGGATCCTCATTTGACATTATATTCTATTTCCATACAGTATATGACACAGAAAGAATTTTTACAACCAGCAGAATGAGGTTTCAAAGCCAGGGAAGTTAATTACTAAAGTAAAGTGTTTCATCCTCAAACAGAAGTCCAATGTTCCTCCTCTTGGTCCTGGGTAGCTATGCCTGGAAACCTTGATTTGATAATGGCAGATAAGAGTGGAGCTAAAATCAGACTCCCAAGGACGCTTCAACAGGCTTCATGTCCGGTCCATAGAATACAAAAGATTTTTTCTGGAGCGGAGAGGGGTGGGGTCCGTCAGCCAGAGAAAACACAACAGAAGACTCCTGTGCAGAACTGCAGAAGCAAGGAGCACTGCTCCCATCGGGAGAGGGGCTTCCTGCCTGCACCCAGGATGCTTCTGTTTTCATTACCAAGGTTTAGTCACATCTCTGCCCAATGCTTTCTTTTCAGGAAAAGGGAAATTACAATCAGCAATTTTATTTCCATCCACATTTATTACCTTAGAGAGAAAAGTTAGGGGCACAGTGTCACTGTTCTCCTCTCCCCCTCCTTCCCCGCATGGACGCAGAATATGAAAATAAAACTTGATATTATTATTATTCGGCTATCAAGGTCGAGAGCGGACTCCCTTAATAAACTCATACTCTAGATAGTTTCTTCAGTTTCTCTCCAATTAAAGTGCACCGTAAAAACCAGAGAAACTCAATGTCTGCTTGATTGATTTCCGTTCCCTTCATTCAATGCCGAAATGAAATTTTAAGTGTGAAGCCAAGCAACGGCGTGACAAAATGTCACACATCTCGCTATGCAAAACACAAATGTGAATGATCTTACTTGCCCGCAGGTTTAACCAGCTCTCCGAGGACTCTGATGCTGTAGAAATGAAAAGCGCAATATTTTATGAAAAGATTTTAAATTACATTTTCTGTAGGTCTGTGAGAGAACAAGCAATCTTGTTCCTTAAGTAATTGTAAAAGCAGAAAAATGTTTCACCTTAAGTCAGCACCATTGCTGTAAGCAGAAACTACTAACACTTTGTGCCCTCCATAATGCCTGGGATAGCTGGTTTAATATACTGGACGCATCCTATGAGTCTTTATAAAGAGGGTGATGGATTTGTGTTATTGGCTTCTGTAACACAGAATGAGGGTAACTTTCACACAGCTCCACATGGCCCAGTGTATATGGCCGTGCAAAGATCTACTACAGTATTTTATAACCTGTATGCATCAGATACATGCAGATAAATACATGTATTTGTACCCCCCGTGCAAATATTTGCAATGCATTGAACGAGTATAAGTTTCCTATCTATTTTAAAAACATACACATGTATACTATATCTTTATGCACAAAAAAATTGTGACTTGCTTGCATAAAACCCTGTTTTACGGGCGAAAGTCTCACACATAATTGAGATTGCCAGTTTGCCAAAATCTCCACCAGTTCTTCTCCAGGTCATCGAGATCCTCCTAGTTCTTCACTTTGAACTCCTCCCCATTTCACTCAGGACCTCCCCCTCATTCAACCAATAGTAGACAGTAGAAGAATCTGATATCAATTGTGCAAGGTAACATAGTAATATAACATAGTAATGACAGCAGATAAAGACCAAATGGTCCATCCAGTCTGCCAGCAAGTTGCTTAAGGTAGTAATTGCTGCTCCGTGTAAGTTACCTCCATGCCTATTGTTAAGGGTAGTAACTGCCGCTCTGTGCAGGTTACTCCCCATACATCCTTTCCTTCATTTCTATCATCTAGCCTCTACAGATCTGCAGTTTTAATTAGCAGGTGCAAAATTATGTGAATAAGTTGCCAAATATACTTGCTTAAGTCTCATAAAAGAGCATCTTGCATGCCTACCTCTTGGCATCATCCCGGAACACTCCTGGATTGCCACTTTTTTCCATGCATAAATATGTGCGTGAGACTGAAAATGCATTTATAAAATAGCATGTATGCAAGTGCAAGCTGTTTACACATGTATATGCTAATTTTACATGCATAAATGTTTTGAAGATTCACCTCTAAGTGTTTTAGTTTGGATTGGAAAGGGTAACTTTTTGATCCAGTGTCAGCTGCTTTATCAATGTGCCACCCAGAAGTTACCTCACTGTGCAAGCTGTAGATGTCCTTTCCTCTCCAATGTACCCGCGCCTGTAGTCACAATGGAGACCTGCAGCCTTCTCTGGCTGTGATCAGGGACAAGATGGAGAGGGCTCTCAAGGGACTCTGGGTTCCCCTTGTTAAATTGCTGTATGATTTTGCTAAAAATAAAATTGTGACCCTTTGATAAGAAATTGGAGTCATGTATGTAAGTCTAAAGGAGACAGTGCCCCTTTCCAGTGATGGGAGTTCAAGTTCTATAAAACAGTGTTTTTGACTCTTTTTAGAATGGCCGGACTAGACTTTGTCATAAAAAATGACTATGCTCCTCCCCCTAATTCATAATTTGGACCTGCCAAACTATGGATTAATGCAAAAAAAAATTAATCTCAGTGAGGAATTAGGGCATGACCAGTCTTTCCACAGAAAATAATCTTCCTCAGATCTTTTCATAGTTAGGATATGTTTACAATGTAAAACATCTACACTAAAATCAGCAGGCTGAGGTGGTGCTAAACTTCTGCTGTCGAATCAGCAGGCTTGGGGATAAACAGCCAGTACCAGCTGCCTGGAGCCCTGCTGGTACTGGCTCCCCTCTACCCTGGGGGTAGAGGGGAGCCAGTACCAGCAGGGCTCCAGGCAATTGGAAAGTTGGAAATTGCATGTCCATGGAACTGGCTGCGGTCTTCTCCCAAAGCTTGGCAGTCACTGCAGGATTATTTGTGCTAAAAAAAAGTTACATTTTAGTTTTCCAAAGCCTCTAGTAGAACAAAATATAAGTCCATTTCCACTTTTTCTATTTTGGTGGTAACATCCTGTGCATTTTATTCTTTAATTACATTTCTAGGTTTGATTTGACACTGGGGAGATAACTTGTGTTCGCACGTGGGTGTAACATAAGTGCATGAGTGTAACTCATTACTCTCCTTCCTGCATCTCTGCAATTAGCTTCCTGCTTCTGACAGTAACAAAGAAATTGCACAATTAGCTTCATGTAGAATGTGACTTTTGCTCCCCATCATGTAATATTTCTGATAAGTAAGCTGCCAATGGAGGACAGGTAGGTTCTTCTTTAAAGGAAGCAGCATGAATCCTCGGTGGGAGTTTGCCGAGCACTCACAGATCTATTTTTACCTTCCTGTGAAAAGAATGTTCATGTCTTTCAGGAAGTGTTGTCTTCTTACTGCATAATTCATCTGCCGGCTTCCTGCTCTGAGCTACCGGCAGTGTATCCAGCACCAGGGGCGAATGAAAATTGCTAGGCACAGTACATGTCCAAGCAAAAGCACAGAACCTCTGGCAAGCTGCTGCTTGTATCACAACTCATCAGTATGCAATTGATGGGTTTATTATTATGCCACTGTTTGAGAGCTAATTAGAAGTTGTGCTGAGCTTTCCCTATAGAATCAGAATTCCCGACAAGGTTTTCTTGTGTGGTCAAAAGAAGTGCTGGAGACTATTTGCTGTTCCCCTAGTCTGGGTTTTGACATTCTCAGCATGTGTCCCTACCCCAAGCAACGCACCGTACTGCTTGAAAAGCGGAGGGGGTTGAGGTTGGGCTAGTGAAAATAAGTTTCAGCCTTCTGTACTAAAACTCTATTCCTGAGGACACATCTTTTCCCTCCATGGTGGTCTCCTACACGAAGGTCCACTTTACAGCTGAACCCCAGTGTGAGAGGCAGACTGCGCAGCCCTTATGGTCTTTTCCTTATCAGCCATGATACACTATCATCCTATATAGGGATGCGGTTTCATTTCAGACAAAATGGGAAATTGTAATGAAATTTCCCATTTTGTTTCAATTCATCTTGAAAATGAAATAAAAGAAAAGCAATTGAAATTTTGTTCATTTTTTTTTGTTTCATTTTTAAAAGCAAAGACTGCCAACACCAGCATCAAACAAAATAAAATAGAACAAAAAACCTTTTCCTGAATCCTCTCTCCATTACCCCCCATTTCCCAGGTCCTCTTACCCTATCCAGAACTGTAAAAATCGAGCCTGCCCCATTTTTGAATTGGGTCCTGGGAGGGCAGGAGCAACTGGGGATCACTCCTGCCCCTTTTAACTTCAGGAAGAGAGTAAAAGACTTCTGGTAAGGGTGGGAGGCTTATGGGGAAGGCCTGGCGGGGGAGGGGAGGGGTAACTTTGCTATTTGGCATCTCTTTTTTTTTTTTTTGTTGATGTTCTAAAACAAAATTCAATGGGAAAAAACAAGACTTTCAGAGGATTTTGTTTCAGAAATGCATAACTCTAGTGGATGATTCTGGATATTTATTTTTTTACATGATGTGAGATAGAGTTTATTTATTATGGGGTGGTGATGTTAGTTATAGTGTGGGTGTGAACCAGAGGTTTGCGATTTCTCCTGCCCTTTGTGAGAGAAGGGGGTTGGAGACTGATGGGATATTAGGGTGGGTTAGATATTGCTTATGTATGTTTTGAAGTTCTTTATGAGCTGTATAACTTTCAAACTGCACAGAAGTGTAAAGTCTCCGGGTGCCCTTTACCTGCAGACTTCACGCCAATTATCAAAACGGAAAAAGTTCTTGAAAACTGAGCCAGGAGAAAGTTCACACACAGACCTGCACTTGCTATTTGTGTGGGTACCTTTTTCTGGGAAAATATACATGCGTAATTTTGAGACACCTCCTCAGTCCCGCCCCTACAAACACCCCTCCTAATTGCACGGAAAGTTATATACAGGCAGACAGGCAATTTTCAAAACCCCATTTCTGCACATAAAACAATCTTTTATGCCTGAAAATGTCTTTGAAAATTGCCCTCTTTTATTGTATGCATTTTGTAATTTATTGCTGAATTGTTGTAAGCCACCTTGAGTTCTGTTTTATATATATAAATATATATATATAAAATATATAAATATATAAAACAGGAGAGGAAACATTCTGCAATTCGCTTGTGCTCTGGTGCATTGTTCTCATCTCCCAGAGTGAGCCTTGGACTTTTAGGGCTTCTTATCAATGACTGTACTTGATGGGGGGGTGAAGGGCTGATGTGCACGGAGCAGGAGAGAGACCTTGGTGCGATAGTGTCTAATGATCTGAAGTCAGCGAAACAATGTGACAAGGCGATAGCTACAGCCAGAAGAATGCTGTAAGAGAAAGGAAGTGATGATCCCCTTGTACAGGGCCTTGGTGAGGCCTCACCTGGAGTACTGTGTTCAATTCTGGAGACCGTATCTCCAAAGGGACAGAGACAGGATGGAGGCTGTCCAGAGAAGGGTGACCAAAAAGGTGGATGGTCTTCATAAAATGACTTATGAGGAGAGACTGAAGAACCTAAATATGTACACCCTGGAGGAGAGAAGGAGCAGGGGTGATATGATACAGACTTTCAGATACTTGAAAGCTTTTAATGATCCACGGTCAACAACAAACCTTTTCCGTGGGAAAAAAATCAGTAGATCAAGGGGACACTATTTGAAGCTCCAGGGAGGAAGACTCAGAACCAATGTCAGGAAGTATTTCTTCACAGAGAGGGTGGTGGGTGCCTGGAATGCCCTTCCGGAGGAAGTGGTGAAGACTAAAACTGTGAAGGATTTCAAAGGGGCGTGGGATAAACACTGTGGATCCATAAAGGCTAGAGGATGGGAATGAAGAGAAGAGCCATGGGGGTGGAGTACTGGAATGGAGGCTACTATCTGATGATTACTACCCTTACTCAATAAGCCTTCGCAACTCCAACATTGCTCTCTGTTTCAACAGCAAGGGGAAATGTGGAAAAGGGGATTTGCATTCAGATAACAACCAACAAGGACTGAACTTCACAATCTGGGTAAACAAATAAGAGTGGGGGTAGCTTGCTTATTACGGCAGTTACTACCCTAAACCAATTAAGCCTATACATCACTTTGAATACATATACAGCACTGCTCTTTGCTTCAATGGTAGGGGGAAATGTGAAAAACAGGTTTTACATTCAGACAACATCCAACAAGGCATTGATCTGTGCAGTCTGGGTAACCAAGCATCGGGGTAACTTGCTTGATGAGGCAGTTACTACCCTTAACCATTAAGTCTTATGCTCACCTTTGATGCAACTCCAACATTACTCTCTACATCAGTGACAGGGGATGGCAGGAAATTTGAATCAAACAGTTACCAACAAGGGCCCTGAACTTGCTGGTAGATGAAACAGATAAGTATGGGAAAATAAGTGTGGGAGCTTGCTGGGCAGACTGGATGGGCCGATTGGTCTTTTTCTGCTGTCATTTCTATGTTTCTATCTTACTGCATCCCAGGCTGAACATGACTTGGCAGTTTCCCTCCAGAAACCCATCCCTTGCAAGGTGCTTTAGTGCTTTCCCCACCCATCCTACCTTTCATCTGTCAGGAATCATTAAGCAACACAAACAGAATTTTCTAGGAATGCACTCAGGGTGGGTGATGCTTCTATTTCTGTAATAGATACCATAGTTAAAACAATTAAATGGTTGTACCTCAATTACTTGTTCAGACTTATTTTCTCCCCTCCTTTTAATTTAGCAGCATGGAGAGGGCTCTGATCACTGATAATTGTCTGTGACTTGCAACATATATAAGGAATGAACACTTCTCTGTCCACCACAGCCTGAATCTAAACTGTGCTGCTGCTAACAGGACATAAGTTAATTCTGAAAGCAGGGCATCCGTGGTTTAGGCTGTATAAGGAACATATTCATTTTCTTTGTGACCAAAGAAGGGTAAAGCAACAGAAAGAAAACTAAAGAAGAAGATTAAACTCAAAGCATCTCCTTCCTTCTGTGCTTGAGTTTTTGCATTACTGCTGTATTTGCAAAGCACTTCCTGAAATGCTAACTGTGTATTGCGGGAGGAGGTGCAAAAAGAGGAGACTTGAATATGGAAAGGTAAATTCTAGTCCCTGCAGCGATGAAGAATTGCAAACCTCCTATCAAAGCGTATGATTCTTTACGGTTCTGCTTTGCATCCATAACTCAACATCCAGCTTTGTATTCAGCACATGCAGTATGTAACAGTTCGTCAAGTTGGACACTAATAAGTGTAAACAGCACCCCTGATTCACTGCGCCTTCCTGCAAAATCCCATGTGCATCCCCACAGACATTACATTTAGTCTTCTCAATCCATTTATCATTTTCTCCTATGCAAACAGCAGCAGGACAGAATCCAAAGTCATTCCATTCAACTTGAGCACAGACAAGCGAAGGCCCTGTCCATCCCCAGGGCTGGTGCAAAGGTATTAGGTGCCCCTAGGGGAACCTTATAGCCTTATGCTAGCCCCCTCCAGCCCACCCAACACACAATAAAAAATTATGCATTTGTAATAGTTTTTACATGAAAAAGGACATTCAAAGTACAATTTTATTACATTTATAGGCACTGCTATATATCAACCAGAAGACCCTGCTAAAAAGCAAAAAAAAGACACTTGGAACCCATATGGTATTAGTCCTGTTGTAACGAGTGATGGGTGTGTGCTTGGCACTCAGAAAGCCATGAATTACAACTACAATAAAGTAAACCTTCCTCACCAAAACAACACTAACTGCCAGCACTTAAACAGCAAAACCTGACCTATGAAAAGGCAACACTGCAAATATTACACCAGGTCCTAAAACACCAATACACCTTCTATTAGGAAAACAGAAAAAGCCAAGATTCTATAGCTCCTTAAACAGAAACTACCTGATTGTAGAATAACTCAAGCTTGGATATACATGCAGAACACAGACAGACTCTCAGGAAATACAGAATAAAGAGATCCTAAAGTCTAAATAAAAATGTGTAGACAAAAAATGAACTGGAAACCACAATAAGACGGACTCTTTGAACAACACAATGGAAAAACAGAAATATTACCATTCATCAAAAACATCAAGAAATATAAAACATTAAGATTACAACTGTACTAATAAAAAGAATATTTCAAAACAGCTGACAAATAGAATAACATCCAATAATTTAAAACTCATATAACAATTTTAATAAATGTTCCAAACACCAAAAAATATTGCAAAACAGAAGACACATCAAATAAATGCCCAATGATTAAAACTAACAAGGATTAAAAAAAAAAATCACCCTTTCTCCATACCTGGGAATTTTTGATTTCCAGATGCTCTGAGATTGTCATATGTTAGCTGGTGGGGTGGGGAAGGAGGATTGTTGCACATAAACTTTCTCCCCTCTTTCTCTCTTATACACCTAAACATACATGTTATCACATACACATGCCTCACCTCTCTCTCTCCCTCATACATGCTCCCTCCCTCTTTCACTCACACACAGCCCCTCACACATATGCAGGCTCCCTCTCACTCTCAGATACACACATACACACACTGGCACCCTTACTCCCTCATATTTGCTCATTCACTCTTTCACTCACACACAGCCCTTCACTCCCTCACACATACGCAGGCTCCCTCTCACTCACAGGCTCCCTCTCACTCTCAGATACACACACACACATACACACACTGGCACCCTTACTCCCTCATACTTGCTCATTCACTCTTTCACTCACACACAGCCCTTCACTCCCTCACACATACGCAGGCTCCTTCTCACTCTCAGATACACACATACACACAATGGCACCCTTACTCCCTCATACTTGCTCACTCATATACCCTGGCTCCCTCTCACTCTGGTTCTCTGCCTATCTTCTTCAGTGACGAGTAGGATGGGCTCCAAGCGCAGCCCTTCCAGGCTTCTCTCCTTCTGTCTTGGGCCGCCTGCCTTGGTCTTTGGCTGCAGGTAGGATGGGCGCCGCCCACAGCCCCGGTGGGTCACATTTCTCATTTTGGCTGCGGGCGGGATGGGCTTTGCATGCAGCCCTGCTTTCCTAATCTTCGGCCACAGGTGGGATGAACTTCGCCTGTGGCTTTCCTAGGCTTTCTAATCTTCATCCAAGGGCAGATGGGTCCCGCCCACGGCCCCTCTAGGCTGCTTTCCATATCTTTGGCTGTGGGCAGGATAGGCCTTCTTATCATCTTCGACTGTGTTTCTACTGGGCCATTCTGCTCATCTTCAGCTGCAGATGGGATGTGCTCCGCCTGCGACCCAGTGGGCCTCTCTCTTGTTTGGTTTCTGTCACTGACCAGGAGCTTGTGCCAGGGATTTTGCTGTTTCCTATGGGTTGGTACTCTAGATCAGTGGTTCTCAACCGGTGTGTCGCGACACACCAGTGTGTCGCCAAGCACCAGCAGGTGTGTCGCGGCTCCCGGTGTTCCACTGCCCCGCTTGTGCTTCCCTTCTCCCCAGGGGCGGGGCTGAAGAATGGAGAAACACTGCATGCCACTGCTGGAGCCCAGCCCGGCAGGGCCGAAGAAAGAAGAGATGCTGCGTGCTGCTACCGGCAGCTGAAGAGCGGAGAGACCTGCGCGCTGACGCCAGCGGGGCCGAAGAATGAAGAGATGCTGCTCGCCAAGGCCAGCGGGGCCGAAGAACGAAGAGAGCTGCGCACCGAGGCCAGCGGGGCTGAAGAACGAAGAGAGCTGTGCGCCGCCGGTGGCGGCTGAAGAGCAGAGAGACCTGCGCGCCGCCGGTGGCGGGGCCGAAGAATGAAGAGATCTGCGCGCCGACGCCAGCGGGGCCGAAGAACGTAGAGACGCTGTGCGCTGCTGCCGGCGGCTGAAGACGGAGATACCCTGCGCACCGTGGGAGGTGGCTGGAGAGACGTTGCGCACCGCGGGAGGTCAGGCCAGAGGTGGCTGAGAAGTGGAGGCCAGGCTTATTGGGCCAAACAATGAGAAGAGCCTCCATGTGAGCTTGTGTGCCTGTGGTAGAATGGGTGCCTGGGTGCGTGAGTGGGAGCTTTGTGTGTGTGTGTGTGGTGGAATGGGTGCCTGGGTGCGTGAGTGGGAGCTTTGTGTGTGTGTGTGTGGTGGAATGGGTGCCTGAGTGCGTGAGTGAGAGCTTGTGTGCCTGTGGTAGAATGGGTGCCTGGGTGCTTGAGTGGCAGCTTTGTGTGTGTGTGTGTGTGTGTGTGTTAGAATGGGTGCCTGGGTGCTTGAGTGGCAGTTTTGTGTGTGTTAGAATGGGTGCGTAATTGGCAGCTGTGTGTGTGTGTGTGTGTGTTAGAATGGGTGCCTGGGTGCGTGAGTGGCAGCTTTGTGTGTGTGTGTGTTAGAATGGATGCCTGGGTGCGTGAGTGGCAGCTTTGTGTGTGTTGGGGGGTGTGTGTGTGTTGGAATGCATGCCTGGTTGCATGAGTGAGAGCTTGTGTGCCTGTGGTAGAATGGGTGCCTGGGTGGTGAGTGGCAGCTTTGTGTGTGTGTGTGTGTGTGTAGTAGAATGGGTGCCTGGGTGCATGAGTGAGAGCTTGTGTGTGTGTGTGTGTGATACAATGGGTGCATGAGTGGCAGTGTGTGCGGTTGTAAGTGACAGAGCATGTGTGTGATTGAGAAAGACTGGTCAGGGAGGTGACTGGTGTGTGTGTGTGTGTGTGTGTGTGAGGAAGAGATACTAGTTAGAGAAGTTACTAGTCTGTGTGAGACAGAGACTGGTTGTGACTGGTGGTGGGCCTTAAGGAAGAGGACTGTGAGGACATAGCTTCAGCAGCCACTGTTGCTTCTAGTGAGTGCTATTGATCTTCAAGGGAAAGGAGTAGGAGAGTTGCTGGAGAGGGTAAGTAAAGGCAGCTTTTTAAGTTTATTTTCTTGATTGACTGCCATTTTAATTATTGGGTATTATGTGATGTCTGCTGTTTTGAAATATTTTGATATTTAGACAATTTTTATTAATTTTTATGAGTTTTTAATTGTTGGATGTTATTCTGTTCATCAGCTGTTTTGTAACATTTATTAGAAAAGTTTTACAATTATTTCTGAGTGGGGATCTATCTATAGCAGCTTGGCTTGCTCTGTTTTCCCAATAGGAGGTGTATTAGTGTTTAGGGCCTGGTTAAATATTTGTAGTGGTAAATTACTGTCTTTTCATAAGGAGGGGTATTGTGCCTGGCAGCAAAGAGAGTTTGTTTTGCTTTTACTGAGATGTCATCAGATCCAGAATATCTTTTTTTGTATGGTGAGCTGTATGGATAATGCCCTAGTTCTGCTCTGCACCCATTTTTGGGGGTCGATGTGGATCCTGAGGATGCAGAATGTATATTTACATTTTGTCCCATGACGGTCACATGTTCAGTGTGTCACGCACTTGAGAACCATCTGTCAGCTGTGTCCCAGCCGAAAAAAGGTTGAGAACCACTGCTCTAGATGACTGCTTAATTTGCCTAATGGAAGCACCGACCCTGCCTATTCCTTCTTTCAGCAGACCATGGCAATGTCAAACAAAACAATGTGTGCTGTCCTCTTTGAGGAAGGTTTTGCACAAATGCTTTTGCATTTTAACAGTATGAGTGTAAAGTTTCTTGGTACATTTGTGCAGATATTTTAGCAGATGTAACTGTGTGTATGTAGTTTCGGTGGGTGCTTACTTTCCCTTTGAAAACTGATGTAACTTATGTGTGCATTTGCTGGCTAACTTATGCAGGCTGTTACAAAATTACCCTTGATACCTCAAACTTCTACTGCATCTGTTACACACCACTATGTGTGTCTGATGCGTGAGTGGAATACAGGCAAAATAAATCTGCCATGTGACATGCCTTCCAGGAAAAGACAGTGTGAAAATAAAACTCTTATTATCTAAAGATGGCTATAAAAGCAGTTCTCCACTTGAGACAACGATTAGCATTTTTAATGGCCCTGGGAAGTCTGTTGGAACCACAGAGTGTCGAATATTTTCTAGAATTATTTCTTCAGATTTCTTGAACATGATATAACTTTTAGCAAATGTAGCTTGAGTACACAGTCTGTATGTCTACAATTGTATGAAAATTATGAGATCATTAATATTTTACCTCAGGCAAATTAACATGTTGTTTAAAGTGTTAAAATGTAACTTCCTTTCATGCTTCAGATCGTTTTACTGAAAACCGATGTGATCTGCAAACGAATGTTGGTATATAAAAGCGTTAAATAATAATAATAATAATAATGGGGTAGATTTTCAAAAAGGGTGCCCTCGCGTACTTTTGTAGGCGCATCAGGCACAAACAAAAGTACGCTGGATTTTAGTAGATACGCGCGTAGCCGCGCGTATCTGCTAAAATCCTGGATCGGCGCATGCAAGGCTACCGATTTCGTGTAGCCGGCGCGCGCTGAGCTGCGCAGCCTACCTCCGTTCCCTCCGAGGCCGCTCCGAAATCGAAGCGGCCTCGGAGGGAATTCGCTAACGCCCTCCCCTCACCTTCCCCTCCCTTCCTCTACCTAACCCACCCCCCGGCCCTGTCTAAACCCCCCCTACCTTTGTTGGGGGATTTACGCCTCCCAGAGGGAGAAGTAAATCCCCGCGCGCCAGCGGGCTGCTGGCGCGCCTAGATGCAACCCAGGGGCGGTTCCGGAGGGAGCGGCCACGCCTCCGGACCGCCCTGGGCCGAAACCACGCCCCCGGGCCCGCCCCCGAAACGCCACGTCCCGCCCCGAAAATGGTACGCCGCTTGGCCCCGCCCCCGACATGCCCCCCTCAGAAAACCCCCGGACTTACGCGAGTCCCGGGGCTCTGCGCGCGCCGGCAGGCCTATGTAAAATAGGCGCACCGGCGCGCAAGCCCTGCTCGCGTAAATCCGGGCGGATTTATGCGAGCAGGGCTCTTAAAATCCGCCCCAATGTTACTTACAGAGGTACTTGGGCCATAGACTATTTGAGACTAGGGCTATGAATATATTTGAAATAATGAATAGTACATCTCCTGTCACATTCTTAGTAGGTGCCTTCTGTGGTTATAACTAAGGAAGAATATGTTGAATCCTGATAATAGATTTAATCCAACAAACAAATAGGAGAATAAATTTGCACTCCAAAAAATCATCCACACAGCAAGAAGGAGATGCAAGAAGAGTATACAGTCCAAAATTGAACTGTTTGTTTTCAAAATATATTTTTTATTTTCAATACAAAGCAGCTACTCCAAAACTCAGCATGGTAAATTATAGTCGTCAACCAGGTCCCCCGACACGGACCCGTGTTTCGCTCAAAGCTGCGTCAGGAGGGACTAACAAGTATATTTCAAACACTGTAAATCAAAACAGAAAATAAATACATGTCAAATACTATGGACCGTATGATAGGGCAATCTTATAAGTGACGCTAGGACACATACCTTAGCAGAAATTTCATGTTGAATAATTGTTCAAGTCAAGGAGAGTGGTCTGCATCCTGATAACAGGCCAGAAATGTGATCTCACCAGGAGCAACATGGACTGGCACCAGAACCTATGAATTGTCCTTGTTGTTATCCTTTCTAGAACCTATTTTATCGTACTGTTATCATTATTATGTATTTTTTCTCTCTCTTTCCTTTTATTTTAACCACTTTATGTATTACTTTGGTAATACATTCAAATTGTCATGCCAGTAAAATCTCCCAAATCTGAAACAGAACAAGGAAAGGTCCAGCCTTCAACTATCTATAAGCCAAAACATCTGAACACAGTATGAATACTGTATCCCACAGGCAACTAACTGCGCTCTTGTTAGCAAATCCTACCTATTGGCAGAGCCTGGTACCTCAGGCTTTCAACCTTGAAGAAACAGGGAGCTTTCATTTCAGGTAGAAAGATAATAACATAGCAACTTAGTTCATAATGGCAGATAAAAACCAAATATGCCATCCAGTCTGCCCAGCAAGTTTTAGTTTTCGTCTTTTTAAACAGATGAATTTTGTAAAATGATCCTCTTACTACTGTTGAAATATTAACTGACATTGATAAAGTGGAATTGAGGACAATGCCTAGATTACAGGCACAGCTCAAGATGGGAATGGTGCAGTTTTCAAAAGGTAAATTCTGAAGGGGGGAGCACAGGAATTCAGTGTAGTGGATAAATATAATATTTCTGTTTTTGCGGGTCTCAGTCCAAGACGATTGTGAAATAACCGCGTTTTTATTGTTTTGAAATATAAATTCATTAATGATAGCGTGTTGGACAAGGAAGAAGCATATGGCAAGATGACTTGGATATCGTTTGCATATATTTTGAAATTTAAACCTAGACCAGAGAGTAAATGGCAAAGTGGCAGTAGATAGACGTTGAATAATATGACTGGCAGGGCAGAACCTTGTGGAACACCTGAATCAGTGTAATACCAGTCTGAGTGATATCGACCGAGACGGACTTGTTGAGGACAGCGAGATGGAAATGATTTAAACCACTGAAGAACGGTATCATTGATACCAATATGTTGAAGGTTAGCACAAAGGATTTTGTGATTGAGAGTATCAAAAGCTGCAGAGATGTCCTGAAAAATTATGATATAGTCTATGTTGGAATCAAAGCCATGAATAATAGTGTCAAAGGAGGAGAGGAGAAGAGATTCGGTGCTATGTCCTTTGCAAAATCCATGTTGGTTCGGGTGAAGAATGTGGTTGTCATCTATGTATTCGCTCAGCTGATGGAGGACTTCGGAATCAATCTCTTTGGCTATGTAGGTAGGGATTCTATCAGTCAGTAATTTGAGAGATCCACAGGATCTGTTAATTTCTTTTTTGGAATTGGTAGAATTGAAGTTTGTTTTACAGAATTTGGGAAATTGTCGCTAGTTAATGATAGGTTAATAATTTGGGTTAAGGCAGTGAAATGAAATCTTGGATTTCTTTTAATAATTGTCCTGGGCAGGGGTTATAAGGGCTATTGGAAACTTTCATTTTAGTAAGAATGTGAGTTGTGGTTGAGGAGTCTATGATGGAAAAATCAGACCAAGTACAGATAGCTGGAGGAAGGTTGACAATTGGAAAAGGCAAATGAGTGAATTCAGAGAAGATTTTGTTAATTTTATCACTAAAAAATAGAGCAATATTATTACAAAAGATGTCAGAGATGCGATTAAGAGTTTCATTTTTAAATGTAGTTAATGACTTTACAATGTTAGAGTCTTAGGATTGCCATTCGCTGCTTGTATTTTGCTAGCGTAAAACAGTCTTTTGGCATGGTCAATTTCTTTTTTATATTTATGTAAATGTGAAAAATAGTTATTTTTTCATCCTAGAAGAGGATTCTTCCTCCATTGTCTTTCAAGGCGACGTAGCTTGGTTTTCATACTGCACAGAATTGGGGAGTACCATGGGGAGCTGGATCGAGAGGAAACACTACAAATGTTTGGGGGTCTATGCTATGGAGAGCTAGAGATAGCGTGATTCAAGTCTTTACTTATAAGATCTACATCAGCATCAGTATCAGTGATGGCTGAAATATGTACGCCCGATTTTATAACATTTGCGTGCAGGCAAACGCATGTTATAAAATCGGGGGTCGGCGCGCGCAAAGGGGTGAACAATTATGCACCTTGCGTGTGCCGAGCCACGCTGCCTTTCCCTGTTCCCTTCCCCTAACCTTTCCTCCCCCTATCCCTACTCTAACCCCCCCAAAATTTTTAATTTACCTTTTGCGCCTGCCTCTGGGCAGGTGCAAGTTGCGCACGCTGGCAGTCGGCCTGCACGCGATCCCAAGCACAGCGGCAAATGGCTGCTGTGCCTGGAGCCTCTGACCCCGCCCACTCCCCGCCCCCTTAGTAAAGTCCTGGGACTTACATGCGTCCCGGGGCTCTACGCGCGTCACGGGGCCTTTTGAAAATAGGCCTGGCACGAGTAACCTTTTTAAAATCCAGCTCACAATGTAAAACAAAAAGAGTACAACAACATACAATTAAAATCACTAATAGTCAAAATAAAAAAAATTAAAATAAATTAAAATGGTCCAGGTTAAAAAATAGAAAATAAGGAGTTAAAATGAACAATGGACACAAGAGTTTAAGTGACAAAAGGATTAACCATAAGCTAAATTATCAAGTACCACTCCCTCCTTCATGGGTTCCATCACCATTTCTTTGAACAGAACCCCTTGATGGGCATTCACTATTTCTCTACTTCTTGCAGAAGCTGTAGCAGAGATGCTCCAATCCACATCTGGCAGATTAAAATATTCAGTCTTCTCCTTTCTTTCCCACCAGGTCTTCTGTTTGAGTTGGAGGCCTGTAGACCACACCAGTGTAAATGGAAGCACCATCTTCTATTTTAGGATAGCCCATAGTGCTTCTTCCCTACCGCATGCCCCTTGAATTTCAGTTGCTTGGATATTGTTTTTGACATTAATAGCTTTTTCTTCTTCTTTTCTGTCCTCTCTGTACTTCCTTAACAGGGTATAGCCTGGGATTGCTGACTCCCAATTATGAGACTCGTTGAAACATATCTAAGAAATGTTTAAGGACATGATACTTCCTCAGTTTGATGCTCAGAGTGCCCTCCCTCCTTGTGTCTCATCCACTCACTCCATTTCCTGGTTTTCTTATATAAATTGTTACTGGGGCAGAGGCTTAATTTCCTGCCCCGTTACCCAATTTGACAAGTGATCTATTTATCTACCTTTCAGTCTTAACCCTAGCTCTTCCCAAACCTTATTTGTCTTATCTGTCTGTCTTGACTGGATTGTAAACTCCATGGAGAAGGGACGATCTCTTAGGTGTTTCTGTATAGTGCTGCATACATCTTGTAGCACTATAAAATGACCAGTACTACAAGTGTTTTTAGCTTGCCATCTTGCCAGAGATCTGTCCTTTTTCTTACAGTATGGGGCAGATTTTAAAAGCCCTGTGCGCTGGCGCGCCTATGTTGCATAGGCTGCCAGCATGCGCAAAGCCCCGGGATGTGCATAAGTCCCGGGGCTTTGCTTGGGGGGCGTGTCGGGGGCGGCGCGGCATTCGGGGGCATTCCGGGGGCGTGGCCAAGGCCTCTGAACCAGCCCTCGGGCTGGGGAATGGCACGCCAGCAGCTGGCCGGCGCGCGCAAGTTACTCCTGCCTTGGGCAGGCGTAACTTTCTGAACAAAGGTAGGGGGAGATTTAATTAGGGCTGGGGAGTGGATTAGATAGGGGAAGGGAGGGGAAGGTGGGGGGGGGGGGCGGGAAAAAAAGTTCCCTCCGAGGCTGCTCCGATTTGGAAGCGGCCTCGGAGGGAACGGAGGCAGGCTGCTCGGCTCTGCGTGCGCAGGTTGCACAATTGTGCACCCTCCTGCGCATGCCGACCTTGGATTTTATAACATGCGTGCTGCAGCGCGCGCATGTTATAAAATCGGGCGTAGATTTGTTCATGCCTGGTTACGCGAACAAATCTACGCCCGCGCATAACTTTAAAAATCTACCCCTATGGCTAGTATTTGCTTGATGTGGCAAGACAAAAGTTAAACCTCAAGCCTCTAGAAGAAGCACTGAACAGAGTCATGCAGTGTTAGATTTAGGAAGCAACACTTCCCAGCTAGGTCAGATGTTTTAAATATACCCCATCTTCTGAGAATAGTCCTGTCAGATGTGTCATTTTCCTTACTTTTAATTCAAACATTTTTGCCTCCTGATAAGCATTTATCTTATCTAAAACAAGTCAAAATAGACCTTTTAAAAATTGTCTCACAAGTTAAGGCATTATGAGGATAAATAATTTGACATTATGCACAGACTAGGTTAGCGTGGAATACATTTTTACTTTAATGGAGACTGGATAATTCAGGGGGACTAGGAGAGAGACACAAAGCGTCTTACCTCTAGGACTGATCAGGAGATGGGTGCAGGGATAGAGAACTTGTCATTTTTAGGATTGGGGGATGGGCACAGGGTGCAAAGCCTGTTTCTCCTAGAACTGGAAGGTTCAGGTGATGGACATATGGACTGGATACAGAGCCTGTCACCTGTAAGACTAGAGGACTCAGGGGATGAGCACATAGATACAGAGTCTGACACCTCTAGGACTGGAGGGCTCAGAGGATGGGTGCAGGAGTAAAATATCTGTCACCTCTAATATCAAATAAGTTTGTAAGCAAACAGAAAAAGATCTTAATTTCTTTAGGTCATCAATTCAAAATCATCTCAGAGAGCAGTGATCAAAATACCTTATTTTTGCAATTCCCATCGACTAGTCACTGGCATTAGTTACCCTTTCCCTCCACTCTGCCCTGCCTAGTTGACAATATTATGTGAATGGTTGGAGACTGACACTGGTGGGGAAATCAAATACTAGCACTGTCTGTGACCCACCTGTCTTATGGACACATAGGCCTGGATTCACCATTCTAAAGCAGAATGGTGAATCCAGCGAAAAGGGGGGTGGGGGGGTGGGTGAAGGGGGGTTGGGCCTGCGAAAGCCGGCAGCCATCGCACTACCTCGGTGGTATCGCTGCTGCCTTTCGCACCCAATAGCGCCATCGTGAAAGGTGGTGCTATTGGGCACACTACTGGCGATGATAACGGTGCTTACCTTATCGCTGCCAGCGAAGACATCGCAGTGTCTGCCTCCTCGCCACCCTGACTCCGCCCCCAGCAAGCTATCACGCGCGAAAAGGGACTTTTCGCGTGCGATAGTAGCTTATCGCATGCGTTAAGCGATAGAAAATGACACCCATAGGGAGGGTGGATAGGCATGTGGCTGATATCTCGCATCATGAATGGGATTTCTAAATGTGGTCTAATAAATGAATTTTAAAG
Source organism: Rhinatrema bivittatum (assembly GCF_901001135.1). Taxonomy (NCBI): domain Eukaryota; kingdom Metazoa; phylum Chordata; class Amphibia; order Gymnophiona; family Rhinatrematidae; genus Rhinatrema; species Rhinatrema bivittatum. Next base: position 94,149,299 of record NC_042622.1, on the reverse strand, counting down.
AGAGCTGAAGGAACACAATAAAAACTGTTAGGGCCTGATTTTAAAAAACATTTACATGCTTAGAATTGGGTTTTACATGCTTAGAATTTACATGCTTAGAATTGGGTTTTACACTTACCTGTGTAAGTGGGCTTTTGAAAATTGCTACAATATATGCCATTGAATTATCCATAGGATAGTCACGTGCAAGTACACTCTTTGGGGCGGATTTTCAGAGCCCTGCTCGCGTAAATCCGCCCAAAACCGGGCGGATTTACGCGAGCAGGGCCCTGCGCGCCGGGAAGCCTATTTTACATAGGCCTCCCGGCGCGCGCAGAGCCCCGGGACTCGCGTAAGTCCCGGGGTTCTCCGAGGGGGGCGTGTTGGGGGCGTGTCGGGGGCGGGCCCGGTCGTCGCGGCGTTTCGGGGGCGTGTCGACAGCGTTTTGGGGGCGGGTACGGGGCGTGGCTACGGCCCGGGGCGGTCCAGGGGCGTGGCCGCGCCCTCCGTACCCGCCCCCAGGTCGCAGCCCGGCGCGCAGGAGGCCCGCTGGCGCGCGGGGATTTACGCCTCCCTCCGGGAGGCGTAAATCCCCCGACAAAGGTAAGGGGGGGGTTTAGACAGGGCCGGGCGGGTGGGTTAGGTAGGGAAAGGGAGGGGAAGGTGAGGGGAGGGCAAAGGAAAGTTCCCTCCGAGGCCGCTCCGATTTCGGAGCGGCCTCGGAGGGAATGGGGGTAGGCTGCGCGGCTCGGCGCGCGCCGGCTATACAAAATCCATAGCCTTGCGCGCGCCGATCCAGGTTTTCAGCAGATACGCGCGGCTCCGCGCGTATCTACTAAAATCCAGCGTACTTTTGTTTGCGCCTGGAGCGCAAACAAAAGTAGGCTATTCGCGTGCCTTTTAAAATCCGCCCCTAAGGGGCGGATTTTCAGAGCCCTGCTCGTGTAAATCCGCCCAAAACCGGGCGGATTTAAGCGAGCAGGGCCCTGCGCGCCGGGAAGCCTATTTTACATAGGCCTCCCGGCGCGCGCAGAGCCCCGGGACTCGCGTAAGTCCCGGGGTTCTCCGAGGGGGGGCGTGTCGGGGGCGTGTTGGGGGGCGGGCCCGGTCGTCGCGGCGTTTCGGGGGCGTGTCGGCAGCGTTTTGGGGGCGGGTACGGGGGCGTGGCTACAGCCCAGGGCGGTCCGGGGGCGTGGCCGCGCCCTCCGTACCCGCCCCCAGGTCGCGGCCCGGCACGCAGGAGGCCCGCTGGCGCGCGGGGATTTACGCCTCCCTCTGGGAGGCGTAAATCCCCCGACAAAGGCAAGGGGGGGGTTTAGACAGGGCCGGGCGGGTGGGTTAGGGGAGGGGAAGGGAGGGGAAGGTGAGGGGAGGGCAAAGGAAAGTTCCCTCCAAGGCTGCTCCGATTTCGGAGCGGCCTCGGAGGGAACGGGGGTAGGCTGCGTGGCTCGGCGCGCGCCGGCTATACAAAATCAATAGCCTTGCGCGCGCCGATCCAGGTTTTTAGCAGATACGTGCGGCTCCGCGCGTATCTACTAAAATCCAGCGTACTTTTGTTTGCGCCTGGAGCGCAAACAAAAGTAGGCTATTCGCGCGCCTTTTAAAATCCGCCCCTTTGTGCATAAATGGCTTTTTAAAATTGCTACAATAGTATGTTACATTTAGTCGCATAACTCCTTTTAAAATTACCTCCTATATGAACTACATTTAGCTATTGCAATTACTATTGAATGAACAAAATGAAACCATGTATAAATATTTTATTTTTTAATTCATAAGGTATTGATGAACATTCAGAGCCTTCTTAATTTAAGAACTGAAGAACCTTCTTTATTCTGATGATACTCCCTTGTCCTCTGCTACTAAATCAGTGGCTGTTAGTCAAGTTGATTTAGGGAATAGCCACTGCTTATTATCAGCTTTAGTAGCATGGGATCTATTTAATATTTGGGTGCTTACCAGGTACTTGTATCCTGGATTGGCCACTGATGGAAGCAAGATGCTGGGCTTGATGGACCTCATGTTCTTAATGTAGACTAGAAATTGATGTTCTCCAGGGGGCCATATTGTCATTTACCCTCTTTGATGTGTACACCCTTCATCTGGGCCAGGTCATTCACACTTCTGTAAGTAGCTCACTAATACCTGGTGAATACCTTGGGAATTTATAATTTCTAGTCACTCGGAAATTGTCATGGATTAGTAGATCTGAGGGGGGGGGGGGGGGAGGGAGGAGGCGGCATGCTCACAAACTTTCTCATAAGAACATAACATACCCTCTAACATGTTCATTCTCACACACGTGCTTGCTCACACTCTTCTTATTCTCCCACACACATATGCTCATTCACTCTCTCCCTCTATCACATACCTACTCACACACACTTGTCTTACACATTCTCTCATATACACATGCTCACTCTCTCTTTCTCTTCCCACCCAAATCCACCAGTGGCAGTAGCCACCTCTCCTTTCTTCCAGCTGCATGGGCCAATGCTACTCCTGTTTCTTCTGGCTACGCTGCTGATGCTCCTTCTTCTTCCCAGCCAGGTGGCTGATGTCCCTTCTTCTTCTCACCTGTACAGGTCCAGCTGGCTTCCTTTTCTGGGGTGCACCTGAGCCACTTCAGTAGCAGGCTTATTACCACGCTAGCACTCAAAGTCTTCCATGCTTGCCCAGCAAACTGGCAATTCCTTTAGAATTCCAAAGTCTCCGGTCATATTTGGAAAGTTCCCAGATATGATGCTGCAACGTACAACTTTATACTGTTCTTGGTGACCATGGTGAAGAGGCCTTAACTGTTGGAGGTTGCTCGGTGGATGAAATTAATAAATTGAAATTGAACCCCCTCTAAAACAGAGGTCATCTGGTTCTGAAGACCTTCATTCTCCTTTTATAGCCTGCATGCAAAGCTGAGTGAGAAAGTGCTACCCCTGGCAGAACACATTAAGAATTTGGTGTCTGTTTTTGACTTATTTGACCTTTGATAAACAGATTTTTGCTGTGGTGAGAAATAGTGTATTTTTTCTTATGGTTTCTCCATCAGTCATGCCCTAGTCTCTCTTAGGATGCACTTGCTGCTGTAGTCTAAGCCATGGTTATAATCGAGGCTGAATGTCATGTTGGTCTTTCAGGAAAAGCCACTCAGCGCCTGCAGATTTGTCAGAACAATGCTGCTCATATTATCTCTGGCCTTGCCCCATTTGACCACATTTGTTGCATTTTATACAATGTCTATTGGCTCCTTATTTCAACCCAAATCTATTTTAGGTGGTGCTCCTGATTCTTAAGTCTTTACACTAGAATGGTTTGTTCTTTTCTATCAGAGTACGTAACTTGTGTTTCATGCAGATCAGCTCAGGGTATTTTTATACCAACTTCTTCCTTTAAAAGGACTGCAAACTGGAGAAATCCAGGAGAGGAGCATTTCCATTTGCTGGCCCCAAGAAATGGAACCCAATGCCTCGGAACCGTTGTCTCCTGGAACAATACCAATCTTTCCATAAAATAGTTAAAACCTGGATTTTTTTCTTCTGTATTTGTTTAAGCTTTGCCTTTGGATTAGCGCCTTATCAAACTGGTTAATATTTATATTTTGTATGGACGTGTCCTTTTCCAGGCTTTTCTGCTAACCATTCCGTAAGCATTTAATGGCAAGTTTGTACCATTTGGTGCTCATTTTTGCCTGTTAGCCACCATGCCAGGAGCAATTTCTCAGAACTGACTGAATATAAATATAAATAAATGTAAAATGTTGCCTTCTACTCTGATTTGCCTCTCACATACAAGCAAACCATTGAGAGATATCTACCACCACATACACACCACAGACTGTCTATGTGAAACAGAACCCCTTGTCTGTAAAGGCCAAAGACATAAGCTCCAGTGCTGAACTTTACAGCTGTGTCAAATTCCTGCTGCAGGTATAGATGCCCTTGTTTGCTCTATCAAACAATATCTATCCACAGAGCGTGAGGGTAACTCATATATCAAACTCAACAAACAACCCACACACAGGAAAGTTTTATCACATATTTAAGGTATAAAGATAAAACTTTCCTGTGTGTGGGCTTTTTTGCTCTATGGCATCTTATTAATAGGCTCAAAAAGAATAACTATCTCCCCTGATCATTTCCAAAAAATGTTTTAAGGAATGTCTGTTAGAAATTGTTATGAAACCCTGCCCGCGGTTTCCCCCGCGAGCAGGTTCACTCACCCCATGCTGTTTTTTGCTTTGCCGACGTGGCAGGACGCCGCCGTCGGCCTTCCCACGCGGCTGGAGCCATGGACTTTGCCCTCCCCTGAGGCCCGGAGGCCGCCCATCGGGTCTCCTTCCATCGCGGCCGGAGCCGCGGGCCTTTTGCCCTCTTCAGTACGGCCGGGAACGCTGCCGACGTCTTGCTCATCTTTGCAGCATGAAGGCCGCATCCCCGGGCCGGAGTGGCAGCTGGAGCCGACCCCGGGGCTTCCTGCAGTGGCTGGAGCCGCTGCCGTCATCGGGCCTGCTCCTCAGGCCCTGCCCTGCTTCCTCAGGCCCTGCCCTGCTTCCTCTGCGTCTGTTGTCCGCGGTCCTGCATAGCTCTCCTGCTTCCTTTAGGCGTGCGGCCGCACCTCTCTGCTGGTTTTAAAGGGCCAGGCACAGGAAGTGTGCTGGCCCCACCTAGGGAGTGGACTTCCTGCTTCAGCCCTATAAAAGGGCTGCTCTGTCAGTCAGTCTTGGCCTTGCATCGGAGTTGCTTTACTTTGGAGGCTCCTGCCTGCCAGAGCTCTGTCAGGTCTTCTTCGTCTTCTCCATGGAGTTCTTGTTGTCACGCCATGTCAAGTTATGTCTTCGTTGCCTGAGGTCCCTGTCCAGGTGTCCTGCTTTGATCCTCCGTTTCCTGATGTTCCAGGTTCCTTGATGTCCTGCTCCTGTGTCTTCGTATTCAGCGCTCTTGAGCCTTCTGGTACCTATTAGGCCGGGGGTCCCTCGGATGATGTCTTGCCCGAGCGTGGACTAGCCTACTGGTGGACTGGTGTCCTGTGCTCCTGAGCCGTCATGTCCTGCCAGTCGTTGGTGGAGCTTCGGACGACATCGGCTCCATCGTTGGAGTTCTGCTTCGACTGGATCCTTCCCTGTGCTTGTCCCGCTCCCAGCGTGGTCCGTGACCAGCCTCCTCGGGCTGTATAGGGTGCGCAGTGGGACAGGGTAGTCCGCGACTCAGTCCCGCGGGTGGGCTGAGTAGGGCGCCCTCAGAGACAGTGCCAATGTCCTTCCGCCCAGCTTCTCGTCTCATCTGGACTTCGTCAGTTCCTCGTCTCGTCCTGGATGCCATTGCATCACTCTTGGTATCATGTCTTGTTCCTGATGTCGTCGCATCGACCCTGGTCCAGGATGCCGTCGCATCGACCACTGGTCCGTGATGTCTACTGCATCAGCCTTGGTGTCAAGTCTTCGTCCGCGGTGCCTTTGCATCGATCCTGCTGTCATGTCTTCGTCCGCGATGCATTTGCATTGATCCTGCTGTCAAGTCTTCGTGTCAAGGCCCGTCTGCCCTCTACCTCAGGCCAGGCCTGCTGCTCCATGCTGTTCCATGCAGCAGGTCCGAAAGGGCTCAGAATGGTCGGAGGACCATTCACATTCCAACATCATCCTGTTGTTGGCCTTGGAAGCTTGCCGGCCTGGCAGAGGGTAAGACCGTCAGCCATGGTGGAACACGCCATCAACCCTCAGTTCGGCCCTGGATCCGTCTGGAGTTGGAACGAGGCCCATGGGCACACTAAACACCCCCCGTTACGTAACAGAATGCAAGGCCTTCCGAGGCCGTTACTCGACAGAATGCAAGGCTTTTCGAGGCCATTACACAACAGAAATGTTCTGCCAGCTAAGTACTTTGGGGTAGATTTTCAGACGAGCGCGAACAGCCTACTTTTGTTTGCGCTCCAGGCGCAAACAAAAGTACGCTGGATTTTAGTAGATACGCGCGTAGTCGCGCGTATCGGCTAAAATCCTGGATCGGCGCGCGCAAGGCTATCGATTTCGTATAGCCTGCGCGCGCCGAGCCGCGCAGCCTACCCCCGTTCCCTCCTAGGCCGCCCCGAAATCGGAGCGGCCTAGAAGGGAACTTTCCTTTGCCCTCCCCTCACCTTCCCCTCCCTTCCCCTACCTAACCCACCCGCCCGGCCCTGTCTAAACCCCCATCCTACCTTTGTCGGGGGATTTACGCCTCCCGGAGGGAGGCGTAAATCCCCGCGCGCCAGCGGGCCTCCTGCGCGCCGGGCCGCGACCTGGGGGCGGCTACGGAGGGCGCGGCTACGCCCCCGGGCCGTAGCCACGCCCCCGTACCCGCCCCCAAAACGCTGCCGACACGCCCCCGCAACGCCGCGCGCTCCGGCCCCGCCCCCCGACACGCCTCCCGACACGCCCACTCCGAAAACCCCGGGACTTACGCGAGTCCCGGGGTTCTGCGCGCGCCGGTGAGCCTATGTAAAATAGGCTCACCGGCGCGCAGGGCCCTGCTCGCGTAAATCCGCCCGGTTTTGGGCGGATTTACGCGAGCAGGGCTCTGAAAATCCGCCCCTTTGTTATTTAGCCTTTTCATCAAATGTTTCAGCATTATAATTCTATAAGTATTCAGAAGAAATTAAGAATTTTGCAGAATAATACATTTGTGAAGATTTAATAAGAATTCAGAAGTAATTCAGAATTTTCTAAGAATAACTCATTTGTGAAAATTTAGATATCATTCTTTATTGGGAATACATAATTCATAAAGAATTGTTTTCGGCACATTGATTGCATGACGATCATTCTAACAAAATATTTAATGACCTATGATTATACAATATGGCAGAGTTAAAAATATTGTGTTTTCTATACAACACATTTTACGATGATGCCATATATGAAGGTCATCACATATAAGTAAATAAACCTTTCTAACAGACATTCCTTAAACATTTTTTGGAAACGATCAGGAGAGATAGTTATTCTTTTCGAGTCTACATACCAACTATCGCCTGAAGACAAACACCTACGTGTTTGCCTTGTTAGTTGTCATCTTATCAATAGGATCATTCATTAAAATGGGATGGGCCATTGTCATGTACATTAGGGTGTTATCGCATGCAATAACGCCCTAACACACACAATAACTACTGCATCGCAACAGTAAGATTTAAATTAGGGAAAGGGGCGGGGTTAGAAACATTTTGATTCCAGTACTGCTGCAGGCGATAATATTTTAGACATTATCTCCGGCAGTAGCGCTAGAAATAATACCACCTTTCCCACTGGTGGCACGGGGGCGATAGTGTGTGCCATGGCTGCAACTGTGGCGGGCAAAAATGCACCGCCACGATGCGGCCAGGTGCACACTATTTCCCCCCTGCCCCCTTTTGATAGTTGACATTATTCAGGCAATGAAGCTAAAAACAGCCCTGCTGTGATGACAGAGACCTTGGGGTGGTGCATGTTACTGTTCTGTAAGTTCCAGACCATGTTTCTCTTGTTCATAAAGACAATTTAATCAATTCATTTAAGGAGGAATACAACCTGCTACTGATCATTAGGGATGTGCAGCCAATTTTTTTTTTGGTGAAGTTTGGGTCATTTGTTTTGATCCTGTTTCTGACCAAATTTCATTTTTTGGGGGAATGGTGGGGGGGGGTCAGATTTTTTGGGTTATTCGTTTCAGAAAATAGTGAAAATTTGTGAATAGCGCACACTATTTGCCAAAATAAATAATCTGAAAATTTTCAGAATGAGACAATTTTTAGTTTGGATAACCCAAATTGAATCCATAATCGACTCATTCGGATCAGTTTCACTATTCGGACTATCCAAATGTACATCCCTACTGATCATTTCATTAGTGCGTCACGGCACACAGACAAGGCAAATAAGAGGCTTCAGGAAATTTATTTATTATGGAAAACATGGTTAAAATCGATAGGGAGAACTAGGGTTTAAAACTTAAAAACAGCTTCTTAAAGGTGGGTCTTCAGACAAGATTTGAATATGGTAAGAAAGGGAACATGCTGCACCAACTCCGGGAGACTATGCCAGGCATATGGTATAATAAGGTAGAACATGAAGAGTGGGAAGTATATAGAAAAGAAAGGCTCAGACAAGAGCAGCTCTCCTAATGAATGGAGTTATAGAAACTGTATTCCTCTGCTGTGTTACCCTGGTCAAACTGTTCTACCGAGAAATTCTAGTCCCTCTCAAATTGATCATGTGCATTTAATGTCTTCTGTTTCTGTTCCTACTGTGCGATCATATTCCTAATCAAATTACAGCAGGATTCTCAGTGCCATGAGACAGGCAGTTTTCCTGGTCTTTTAGCAGCCGACAGACTGATAAATGCATTGATAGCTGCACTTCTAAAGCACTCTGCAAAATGATCACTCCTGTTTTACACTGTACTGATCACATCTTCAGAAAAGAAGCATTGACCTGAATTTCAGTGTCCCATTGGACCTTAGCAGCTTGAAAATTATCAAATTAAACTGAAAGGCTGAAATCAGAGAGAACTAATGAGCAATATGCGTAGGCTTAGCCAAGTATTATCATCATTGACGAGGCTGGAGATCATGCAGTACAGCTTAGAAGTAAGGAATATTCAAAGGTTCTGCACAAAGTCAGATTCTGTTAACACAGATGTGTGTATCGGTACAAATGTGCTACAAGGAAGTGCAAAGACATGGCAACAAGAAGATGATCTGTCTTTCTGTCCAGTTTTCATTTACATCAGGGGTTCCCAAACCTTTCCCAGTAAGGAGGATAACATAGATTGTTTCAAAACACCAGGCGGGCCAAGGGGAGGGAAGGAGATTATCCACCCCTTCCCCCATCAGTTTGCTGAGAGAGGAGAAGGGGGGGGGGGGGGTGTCAGTAGAAGTACTCTCTAGCTCTCTCATTGATTTGAAATATTGGGGAAGAAGGGAATTATGGGAACCCTGCCTTATTCCATAGCATCTGCCTTTCTCTTTTTCCTTCTCCCCTTAGCATCTCCTCTTCTCTCTTCACCTCTATCCCCCACAGCATCTTCCCCTTCACGCCTCCTCCAGCATCTCTTCTTCTGTCTTCTCTTCCTCCGAAGCATCTACCCTTCTCTTTCCAACTAATCCAAACCCCCTTGCCCCTCCCAGCATCCTTCTTGACCTTCTCCAGGTACTGTTGTGGTTCCAGTATGGGCCTGTCTCCTCATCCACATATTGCTTCACACTTTTCTAAATTTAAATGTTAACCCTGCTACTGCACATATTGTGCCATTTTGTCCAATAAGGCAGATAAGGATGCTTGGGGGTCTGCTATATGTAATAGGATGTCATCCACGAAGACCGCCAATTTAAACCCATATTTAGCTTTCCCATCTAATAGAATCCCTTTAATCTGGGTGTTGTTCCTGATTCGCACAAGCAGAGGTTCTAATGCTAAAATAAATAACAAGGGAGATAATGGGCAGCCTTGTCACACACCTCTGCTTATATAAATGGGATCAGAGGTATATCCATTTTCTGATATACATGCTTGAGGGTTGTTATATAATAGTTCTAAAGCTTGCACAAAATAGCCATGTATTCCAAAACAAGACAGTGCTTAAAACATAAAGCCCCACTCAAGATGGTCAAACACATTCTCCACTTCCAGACTTAACATTAACAATGGAATCCGCCCATATTTACTGCTCTCCAGGGATGCAATTATCCGACACATGCTCTTGATAGGATAACGGCCCTTCACAAACCCAACTTGTTCATCCCCAATAATAGTAGGTAATATGTTAGCCAGACGGTTGGCCAATATTTTTGCAAACAGCTTAATATGAAAGTCCAACAAGGAAATCGGATGATAAGATGCAGGTAAGGCCAAATCTCCCTCCTCACCTTTGGTAATACTATGATCATGGCACAATTAGGAGCCAAGGAAAAGTGTCCCAGGTCAACCAAGACCTTGAACATTTTGCCCAGAGGAAGCAATAAATGCGAAGAAAGAAGTTTGTAAAATTCCGCGGAGAACTCATCTGGGCCAGGAGCTTTCCATAACTTTGTTTCCTTAATACCTTGCAATATCTCCTGCAACTGTATGGGCTGGCTCTAGGACTGTAGCTGCTCCAGAGTCACTTGTGGCAAGGGAGTGGACTGCAAGTAAGCTGTAATGTCTGGGGTCTCACCTGGAGAGGCCGTATATAAGACTTGATAATAAGTCTTAAAGGTTGTGCTAATATCGTTCCCTGAGTTGACCAACTTCCCAACTCATTCCACAACTAAGTGACATGCCAGGTCTGTGTCCAATTTTTTGTTAAGTTAGACAGAGATTTACTCACTTTGTTGCCATGTTGGTAAAATTTACACTTATAGGGGCAGATTTTAAAAGCCCTACGTGCGCCGGGACTATTTTCTAAAGGCCTGACGGCGCGCGTAAAGCCCCGGGATGCGTGTAAGTCCTGGGACTTTACTGAATGAGTGGGCAGGGGGGGTCATGGGCAGAGTTGAGGCCTCCGGCACAGCGGCCTTTGCTGCTGTGCTGGGGGATTGTGTGCAGGCAATTGGCCGGCAGGCACAACTTATAAAATAAAGGTTGGGGGGGGTTTAGGTAGGGCTGGGGCGCGGGTTAGGTAGGGAAAGGGAGGGGAAGGTGAGAAGGGGTGGAAGAAAATTCCCTCCGAGGCCACTATGATTTTGAAGCAGCCTTGGAGGGAACGAGGAAAGCCAGCAGGGCTCCCCAATGGCTCGGTGTGCGTAAGGTGCACTACTGTGCACCTCCTTGCATGCGTCGACCCCGGATGTACACCTGCGCATAGGTATTAAAATTCGGCCCATAATACATATGATCCTTCTTAGCTTTCTGATGCAACAGTGTATTCAAGGTAGATTGGGTAGCCAAAAAGCATTCTCTATGGGCCGCATTTGGGACTTGGTCATATCTCTGCTTATCTGACTGCAAGTGTTTTTCTAGGGCTAAGACTCTTGCTAGCATGGCCTTTCTCTGCTGAGCCACATAAGAGATAATGTCTCCCCTTAGCACTGTTTTCATGTATTCCAAAATAGTATCGGTTTCCTGTTGCCCCTTATTGTTGGCAAAAAGAATTTCCATTTTTTTCACTAAATATTCCTGGAAGGCCAAATCTTTATATAGATAACGGGGAATTTCTACATCAAAGAACCATCCCAGGGGCAAAACCCCTCCATATCCACCCATACAGGCACATGATCGGCTATTATAAGCGGACCAATCGTTGAATCCATGATCCCAGAAACGGCACATGGGTCAGAAGCATATAATCTATGCGAGACTGTGTGTTGTGAGTACGAGAAATGTGTGTATATTCCTTGTCTAAGGGGTGGAATATCCGCCATACATTGATTAAATCAAGATTAGAACAAAGATAATTCACCCCTTTACTCACTGTTGATTCCGGGTTCACTCTTGTTGTAAAATGATCTAAGTGGTTATTAGCAACATAATTAAAATTCCCAACATAATAGGCACAGGCCTATAAGGTAATAATAATTTCACTATTTTAACAAAAAAAGGAGTGCTCATAATTATTTGGGGCATATATACTGCACAACACAATAGGTTTCCCATAAAGAAGACCTTCTGCTATCAGGTACCGCCCCTCATTGGTTGATAGATCTTAGTGTCTTGAAATGAAACAGTTTTGGCTATCAAAATTACCACCCCCACTTTCCGAGAGTTGGATTGAGCAGAATATACTTTCCCTACCCACTGCCTTTGTAACTTCCCATGTTCCACGGCATCTAAACGAGTTTCCTGAAGCATTGCAATTTGCGGCTTCCATCTCTGTAATCCTTGCAATATTTTGTACCTTTTTGTTACGTAACCAATACCCCCCACATTCCAAGTGAGGCAATGGAAACAGCTAAAGGTCATCCATCTGGGAAAAGACATGGTTCGTCTGTGGAGAAATACATAAACCAGCCAGAGCCCCCAGCCTAGGCTCCAACTACCTGTATGTATAACCAAATCCCTGTCCAGAGCTGGTGTTGGCTTGACACAGAAATAGAATAGCACAGCTACCTCTTACATAACCCTTAACCCTTATATTCCCTACCCCCCTTTCCCACACTCCCCCGACCTCCCCACACAAGCATCGCAGGGAATACTGTAAAGTATTAATCATATCACCCAAAAAATTGCTTGAAGTCGAGCTAGAGATAACGTGAAATACGTGTGTTGGGGCCCCACTCTCCTATGTGAACAATAAGAACAAGCACATGTAAAGGTGAACCATCTTAGTCTCATGTAACACTGAAGTGAAACAATAGGAACATTCTCTCTAAGACAGAGTCTGAAACTGACTCAAAGAACATTTCCAGTCACCCATGAGAGAAGAGAAAGAGAAAAAAAATGTTCCCTCAAGTTCTTCCACAGCCGCTGGGTACAGTGTAAAGCAAATATGAGCTACCTAATAGTCTCTCAATTACTATCCAAGTACACCAACAGGCTCAGGCGTGAACGAAAGTAATCTTCTGCCTCTTGCATTGATTCAAAGAGGTAGTCTACATTGTTGTAAGTAACTCGCAGCTGTGCAGGAAACTGCAGCACAAAGCGCACCTGGTGCTGCACCAGTTGAGAACAAATGGAGGTAAAAGGTTTTCTCTTGGCCGAAATTGCCACTGAGTAATCTGCAAAGATTAACACGGAGTGACCATCATAAACCAGCTCTCTTTTCTGACGGTACTGCTTAAACACTTCCTCTTTATGCTTAAAACTTAAGAAGCGGGCAGTAACAGGTCTGGGCCTTCCTTGAGGTCTACCACACAGATCCTTGCAGTGCACCCATTTTATCAACAGTTTCTTGGAGATTGCGGTAAAATTGAGCTCTACCTGCAACCACATTTCCAACATGCCCCGCAGGTCGCTATCACCCACCACTTCAGGAATACCAATGAAGTATATGTTATTCCTGCACGAGTGATTCTCAAGGTCTTCCATTTTTAGGTCCGTTTTTGCCACTTCTGACCTTAAAGCCTCCACCTCCCACTCCAGGGCCTGCACGTGTTCATCGACTCCAGTGAGGTGAGTCTCCACATCGACCAGACAGCGGGAATTATCAACTAATAACGCTTGCAAATCATCGAAGCAAGAACATATTTTATCCAGCTTTGTATCCATAGCATTTAGTAAAGGAGGGTTGGTCTCGCTTACTTCTCCCCATCTAACATGGGCAACGACGGATTGCTTGGGCTGCCTGCCATCTTGCTTACCCCAGGTTTAGGCCTGTCTTTCCTGAGCATTTTCATCGCCATCGATGAAAAATCTGCAGAAAAGCTCCACAGTGCAGCTCGCCGGTTTAGTGGTGTATCACAAAGGCTTTTTTCAGCTGCTTTTATACATAGAAGGACGCAGATGTGGCTCGATATGGGGAGTGGGGCCCTGGAGCTAACAAGGCTCACGTCCTTGCGCTCTCACCACATCATGTGATCTCTCACCAGCGAGCCTTATTAGTGCAATTCTGTAAGGTTAGCCTTGGAGGTCACATCGGCTGACCAATTTCTCAGCCATAACTGATGCCTGGTCGCTATTACTAAAGCCACCCCTCTGGCTGAGATGCAGACCAAATTGCAGCCCGCATCTGCCAAAAAGGTGGCTGCTGGCTCCATAACTGCCCTGGAATTCAATCTAGATTCATTGATCTCCTGAGAGAGAAATAAACAAGAGCGATGTTTGCTTAAGGAAGGTATCAATCCTTCTATCGTGCACATCCTTCAAGGCCACTCCTCCCTCCATTGAGATAGTCGTCCGCTTGGAGACAGCACAGACAAGCGCATACAATTTCAGAAAACGCAAACACTCTCTTATCACTGGATCCAGGGAGTACAGGCCTTCCAAAACCTAACCCACTCAAGATCAATCAATTTTTGAATGGCCTCCATAACAGGGATAAAACAAGAAGCTTTACACATAGAAACCAAAATGGGATTTTTCTTCGGCTCGGACATGGAATCTGCCCCAGGTACTCCCAGCATCTTTAATGCCTGAGAAAACAGAGCCGGTAGCTCATCTCTATGAAAGAACCGCAACATAATACTATACGGTTCCAGTCCCGGAGGAATTTCCCCATCCTCCAGAGAGTCAGGATCAGCCTCATCATCTGTGCCACCCGGATTCCTATTGGGAGTACCTGCTGCCAATCTAGGTGTACTTTGGTGCTTAACAGTAATACCGGGCAAGTGAGAGGTCACCACCTGCGACTCTGACCTGGCAGGACTGGACGGGGCTAAGGACTGCAATGAAGAAAGGATTGCAATCCTTGAAAAAATTCTACCCAAGAAAAGGCAGAAGGATCCATGCCAAAACCAGAAGGCACCTGTGCTGTGCCCACTGAACTATCTGTCCCCACTGGCGAACCACTTAAGGGAGTTCCAAGGTTAGGTGCCTCTCCTGACATAACTTTACCCAGGCTGTCACCAGGCTGGGAAGAACCAGGCTTAGTAAAATCAAAGGAGGATAATACTCCCTGAGCCTCTAAGCAGCACTGGCACAAGTTAAAGGGCACACCAGGCTGAGATCCCTGAATATGACAGGCAGCCAGAGGGAAAAGGGTTTAGGTTTCTCCTTCTAACACTTAAAGCAATTCCCAGTAGGGAGATGTACATCCACCATCTGCTAGAGACAGAGAATACTGGCAGGCTGACGTCACTGCAGGAGTATATATACTGTGATGTCAGCTTTGCTCTGCCTCCATCTGCTGATAGAGGTGTATAACCCACTGGTTCTGGATTCATCTGACTAGATGCTAAAAAAAGAGGAATTTAGATTCAGACAGCAACCAACAAGGGCCCTGAAGTTTATGGTCTGGGGAACTGATGTGCAGACAAGGGAAAAAACACAGGATTGCATCTACGACCAAGTCCATAAGCAATGCATGTCAAACAGCACTGTCTGAATTTTCACATAGGCTCATCCCCCAGTAAAAATGTTGCTAGCAGTACATTTTTATAGGTTATCATAAGGCTTGGTGATAACTACATGCAATTGCTACCCTTAAGAGAAACATGGGGTAATCTGCATGGCATGACAGATACTACCATAAGAAGCTTGCTGGGCAGACTGGATGCACCATTTTGGTCCTTTTCTGCCATCATATCTATTTTACTATTTTACTATAACTGGGAGACGTTGAGTTATCCAGTTAAGTTATCTGGCTAACTCCAATGTTCAAAGTTAGCTGGCTAACTTACAGGATCATTTATTATTTCGCGTTAGAGTCTTAACACTAACGTTAAGGCCCTACTGCACGCAATAACACTGTAATGCACACATTAGTATGCAAATGTCACATTTGCTTTGTAAGTGGAAGGAGTCTGGACAGAGTTAATAGTAATGAGCAGCTTATAACATCAAATGTGATAGAGTAACACACAGCAACACGGGTTTTAATGCTAGAAATAACTACACCCTTTTTCTGTGCGTTGTGCCTGCGGTAGCTGTGCAATACTGGGAAAAAAGTTTTATCAGACATGAGAGAGAGAGAGAGAGTGAGAGAACAATGTCACTCAATTATTTATTCCACTGTATGAGGGGGCACTTTTAACTTGGAGTGAGCTTTGGGGGTGGGGTAGGTTTGGATGGGTGGTTTTACATACACAGTAGGAGGTATGAACAGCAAAGTACACATCACTGAAGATTTTCTGTCATTTCCATTGATGAAAAGTACAAGAGGAGTTGATTTGTACAATGCACTCTCTACCTAGCTTCCAAGAATTTCCCTTGAGGAAAATCAGATATCTAACATAGAAGTCCTCCATGTCTTATCACCTCACACCTTCTAGTGGCATATAAGGGCCACATAATCTTGTAATCATTTTTAGTTTACAAAAGCGAGCTTGACTTCAGTCCCGGGAAAAATAGTGGAAACTATTCTAAAGATCAAAATCACAGAGCATATAGAAAGACTTGATTTAATGGAACACAGTCAGCATGGATTTACCCAAGGGAAGACTTGCCTCACAAATCTGCTTCATTTTTTTGAAGGGGTTAATAAACAAGTAGATAAAGGTGAACCAGTATCGGGCGGATTTTAAAAGCCTTGCTCGCCGGTGCGCCTATTTTCTATAGGCCGCCGGCGCGCGCAGAGCCCCGGGACACGCGTAGGTCCCGGGGTTTTTGGAAGGGGGCGTGTCGGGGGTGGGGCCCGATGATGCTGCGTTTTGGGGCGGGGCACGGCGTTTCAGGGGCGGGACCGGGGGCGTGGCGCCGGCCCGGGGGCGTGGTCTAGGCCTCCGGACCAGCCCCCGGGTCGGAGGACGGCGCGCCAGCAGTCTGCTGGCGCGCGTAGATTTACGCCTGCTTCTCGCAGGCGTAAATCTACGGACAAGGTAAGGGGGGGGGTTTTAGATAGGGCCGGGGGGTGGGTTAGGTAGAGGAAGGGAGGGGAAGGTGAGGGGAGGGCGAAAGAGAGTTCCCTCCGAGGCTGCTCCGATTTCGGAGCGGCCTTGGAGGGAATGGAGGCAGGCTGCGCGGCTCGGCGCGCGCCGGCTGCCCAAAATCGGCAGCCTTGCGTGCGCCGATCCAGGATTTTAGAGGATACGCACGGCTATGCGCGTATCTTATAAAATCCAGCGTACTTTTGTTTGCACCTGCTGCGCAAACAAAAGTATGCGATCGCGCTGTTTTTAAAAATCTACCCCTATATGTATTGTATTTAGATTTTCAGAAGGCGTTAAACAAAGTCCCTAATGAGAGGCTTCTAAGAAAACTAAAAAGTCATGGGATAGGAGGCGATGTCCTTTCATGGATTACAAACTGGTTAAAAGACAGGAAACAGAGAGTAGGATTGAATGGTCAATTTTCACAGTGGAAAAAGGTAAACAGTGGAGTGCCTCAGGGATCTGTATTTGGACTCGTGCTTGTCAATATATTTATAAATAATTTGGAAAAGAATACGATGAGTGAGGTAATAAAATTTGCAGATGATACAAAATTATTCAGAGTAGTTACATCACAAGCGGATTGTGATAAACTGCAGGAGGATCTTGCAAGACTGGAAGTTAGGGCATCCAAATGGCAGATGAAATTTTAGTGCAAGGTGATGCATATAGGGAAAAATAATCCTTGCTGTGGTTTCACGATGTTAGGTTCTATACTAGGAGCTACCACTCAGGAAAAAGTCTAGTCATCATAGTGGATAATACATTGAAATCATCGGTTTAGTATGCTGCTGCAGTCAAAAAAGCAATGCTAGGAAATATTAGGAAGGGAATAGTGAATAAAACAAAAAAATGTCTTAATGCCTCTGTATCACTCCATGGTGAGATTGAACCGGGAGTTCTGTGTACAATCTGGTCACTGCATCTCAAAAAAGATATAGTTGCACTGGAGAAGGAACAGAGAAGGGTGACAAAAATGATAAAGGGGATGGAATGGCTCCCCTATGAGGAAAGGATAAAGAGGTTAGGGGCGTTCAGCTTGGAGAAAAGATGGCTGAGGGGGGATATGATAGAGGTCTACAAAATCACGAGAGGTCTGGAATGGGTAAATGTGAATCAGTTATTTACTCTTTCTGATGATAGAAGAACTAGAGGCACTTCATGAAGTTAGTAAGTAGCACATTTAAAACTAATCAGATAAAATTATTTTTCACTCAGTCTTCAATTAAGCTATGGAATTGGTTGCCAGAGGATGTGGTTAGTGCAGTTAGTGTAGCTGGGTTTAAAAAAGGTTTGGATAAGTTCTTGAAGGAGAAGTCCATTAACTGCTTTTTTTTATCAAGTTGACTTAGGGAATAGCCACTGCTATTACTGGCATCAGTAGCATGGGATCTACTTAATGTTTTAGGTACTTGCCACTTACTTGTAACCTGGATTAGCCACTGTTGGAAACAGGATGCTGGGCTTGATGAACCCTTGGTCTGACCCAATATGGCAACTTTTTATGTTCTTATCTTCTTATGCTCTTAAAGGCAATTTTAGCTGATAATTTCACCTGGGTTTTCATTGAGAGTTTTGCATCTAAACAAACACTCAGCCACCAAATCAGAATTGTTGCATCTCCCATTTTGAAAGCAGTCAAACCATGGAAGCTTTATGTGAAGTAGGCAGCAGGAATAAGTTCCCATGAATCTACAGTTCACAAACAGATGACAAATTATCCTAGAATTCAGAAACTTTTCATCAATTTCACATTGAATTGTATGTTTATGGAGGTGACACATTAAAATTAAATACCACAAGCTGTTATTCAAATAGCCCCTCATGGCAAGTGGCAAAATCTACAGCAACTGAATGAACAGAAGCTGCGCTCCTGCTCCCTTCTGCCTTTCCAAAAGCTCAGTCCACTTTTTTTTTTTTTAGGACTCTTATTCTATGGGGTTTTTTTTTTGCACTTAATGGGAAATAAATCTGCATTACACACTCACCCATCCCAAAACCTGCACAAAGCTCCCATCAGGCAAACTGTTTCCCCGGGTGCTTTGAAAGTTACATGGAACTGTGGCAGTCAGTGCATCTGTTTATATGACTGAAGGGAGGGCAAAGATTATAGAAAGGAAAGACTTTAAACAGTAATGCTTAAGATCACGGACTGAGTAAGTGACAGAGATGGAATTATCAAACCCAATTAGAGATGTGCAATAGGGAGGCAGATTTCCTTGTTTTGGAGCAATGCCTCACACATCGGCTCACAATATCACAAAGATAGCAGAAACAGCTCCCAGGGAGCGGCCCCATCTCTACAGCTGGCTTTTGCTTCTTGCCTAAGATTCTGACCTCTTGTTACCAGGGGCAGTTAACAGCATTCTGCCATTCCCAAGAGGTGTAATCACTGCTTAAAATTGCAGCCACCAACGTTAGAGAAAGATGTGCAGTCCCCATCCCGGTCAGCTTTTGGGCACGAGGGCAGAAGGAGAGGGTAACGGACCGCGGAAGGCCTCACGGCCTCCTGGGGTTTCTGCTCAGAGAGGAAAGGGTTTATTTTTCAAGGCCTTTAGGGTTTTGTTCACTCAGGGGCTCTTCTGCACACCAGTTCAGCCACTTCAAACATCACCTCTCTTGACTCCACTTCCCTTGTTCAAAGTAAAAGTCTTTTACTGGCACTGATGGCAGGAAAACAAAGCCCAAAAGGATACACCAGTTACAGGCCTATCCAGTACCGAGCGGTAGGAAGAGCTGCGTTAGTGCCTACGGCACCCGCGGTTACCGCCCGCACAGTGCAGCTCACCTACCGCTCGATCCTGAAGCCTAATTATATGCAAATGTAAGCCGCGTCCGAAAAGCCTTAGGCCCGCGCAACCCAGGACACTGGATAGAGCGCCTATACAGGATCCTGGGTGCGCGGGCCTAAGGCTTCTCGCCACGCTGGTATCTGTCATTTCAAATGGAAATGACAGATACCAGAAGTCGGGACTGCCAGTCCCCCCTCCCTTCCTCCCGAAGCAGGGCGCGAAAAGCAGCCTTGCTCCGGGAGGAGGGGAGAAGAGACAGCGGCGAAGCTTTCCCCCAGCCCGAACCCGACCCGGCCCCCTAACCGGACCGCTGTCAGTCTGTTCTCCCTCCTCCCGGAGCAAGGCTGCTTTTCGCGCCCTGCTCCGGGAGAGGGGAGAAG
Organism: Rhinatrema bivittatum; assembly: GCF_901001135.1. Taxonomy (NCBI): domain Eukaryota; kingdom Metazoa; phylum Chordata; class Amphibia; order Gymnophiona; family Rhinatrematidae; genus Rhinatrema; species Rhinatrema bivittatum. Next base: position 94,129,765 of record NC_042622.1, on the reverse strand, counting down.
AGATGACAGCGGCGAAACTGAGCGGCAAAGCCCGAACCCGACCCGGCGAAGCCCGAACCCGACCCGACCCGGACCCCCAACCCCAAACCCGGACCCGACAAGCGACGAAACTGAGCGGCGAAACTAAAAAAAAAGAAAAGCAATTTTTTTTTTTTTTCAAAATTGACAATTTTGGTTTTTTTCCAAAAGCGACTTACTTTTGGGATCTTGACAGATCCCAAAAGTAAGTCGCTTTTGGACGCAAGCAAAACTTACTTTTTACAGCCATCTGCAGGAACACGACCTGGCTCTGTAGCTCCTCCCGAAGACAAAGATGGCCGCCTGCACGGGAAAGCGTACAATTGGCCGCTGAAGACGTGACGTCACGATGTCACGTCTTGAGCGGCCAATTGCACGCTTTCCCCGTGCAGGCGGCCATCTTTGTCTTCGGGAGGAGCTAACGGGAGCCAGATCGTGTTCCTGCAGATGGCTGTAAAAAGTAAGTTTTTAAATTTTTTGCAGGTGTCCGGGCTGGGGGAAAGCTTCGCCGCTGTCAGTGTCCCCCCTCCTCCCGGAGCAGGGCGGCTTTTCGCGCCCTGCTCCGAGAGGAGGGGGGACACTGAGAAGTCGTTTCGCCGCTGTCTTCGCCGTTGCTTCTGCGCTGTCAGTGTCCCCCCTCCTCCCGGAGCAGGGCGGCTTTTCCGCCCTGCTCCGAGAGGAGGGGGGGACACTGAAAAGTCGCTTTGCCGTTGCAGTCTCCGTGGCAGCCCCAGTCCGGACATCGGAGGGGGGCTGCAACGTTTTTTTTCACTTTTTTTTTTGGCTTCGGGAGCAGGGGAGAGGACTGGGGCTGCCACGGAGACCGGCACCCATGATCGCGGCGGGGGCAGGTGAGCGGGGTCTGGGGGAAAGCTTGCCACCTACCCTTACCCATGCCTCTACCGCCTGGGTCAGGGTAGGCGGTAAGTTTGCAGGTTAAACGCGCGACAAAACGGCAGGGAAAGGTAGCGTTAGTCACAGCGCGGGTTACGGGATGCTAGGGGAATAGCTAATTGGCTCGTTTGCATGCAATATCGAGCTAATTCGCTCGTTTGCATGCAATATACATGCCACGGGCGGAAGGGGTTACCCGGGGAATTTAGGACGCGGTAGAAGTAGGTTAAAGGGGATTCGGGATCGCAGGAAGGGCTAACGCGGCCGGAACGTGAGTTAGAAGCGGCTTAGGAGCAGGGTAAACACGGCCGCACTTTACAGGATAGGCCTGTTTGATAGGCACTGGAGCGTTGCCACTGCTGCTATGCTCTATCAGGGCCTGCCTCCCAACCACTTACCTTCAGCAGCGTTGTCCTGATCCTGCACGATGGTGGCAGCAGCAGTAACCTAAAAGAAATTCAGCACAGGCCCTGCAGTCCACAGCCGCCCTGCCCCTCACTTGGGTTTCCATAGTAACAGAACGTCCTTGTGGGAGGAAGGGGCAGGGCCTTGAGCCTGCAACCTCAGGCTGCAGGCCCTGTGCTGAATTTCTTTTAGATTGCTGCTGCTGTTGTGCAGGATCAGGATAACACTCCTTTAGGTAAGTAGCTGGAAGTTGGAAATCCTTCCCCCCCTGTATCTCAGGAGACGGGAGGGGAGGGGTGCCTGCCATCCCCTCCCCCTCCCCTGCTGCCTATGGGTGCTGGCAATGCAAATACAGCCTTGAGTGCAACCAGTAAGATATACAATAGAAGCAGTTTACAGATTTAATATACATAATGAAATCCAGCAAAAATTCATAGACTATGATGCAAAATTATGCAAAGCAACTCATTAGTTATGAACGCATAGCTGTAAACTATGTGTGAAAAACCCTTCAGAAAAGCAATTTTTGGAAAAAATAAATAACCATGCCTTAATAAGTTGTAACTAAATTTTTTCAAAATTATCCGTAGGAAAGCCGCACATGTTATTTTGCTACCAGGTTTATTTGCATATCAGTTCCAGTAGCAAAATAGCACTCATTAAAATGCAAATCAAGCCTTCAATTCTGCTCACGTTAGTGCATCAGCCTGCCAATGTGAAATGAGTAGCTCTGCCTCATTTTGTTGTGGGATAGTGATAGAGTAATGGCAGCCACGTGTGTGAATTCTTATCCTGAATATACAGTTTGCATTTTTGGAAAGGCAAAATTTAAAATTAAATGGCCCAATTAAAAACTGACCCTCTTCAAATGTAGCTAGAAGTATGCGTGGCTTCCAACGCATGTGTATGAAGCCCTCTACTTTGGTGTTTGGCCCAAATTGGTGCAGGAATATTCACTCAGTCATGAGGCTACATAAAATGGCACCCAATGTGGGCCTCAAGAGCGTAAAGAGTAGCAAAGTCAGGTGTGAAGATGTGAGTTAAAAAGTACTTTTGTGAACTTTGTAATACTTTGAGAAATTTGGAAAAAATGTCCCCATAGAACTTAATGGACTAAAGATGGCAGCTATCCCTGCCTATGGGGGAGGGGGTTAAGCATGAGGCTCTGCATACCACTTACTTGGAGGTGGTACCAGTGAAGCAGCACAGGAGGAGATGATACCAGCCTGGGGAGAGCTGGGTGATGTCAACAGGGAGGAGAAGATGGTCTGACCGAAGATGATGTGGCCTTCAGGAGGAGACACGGGCTTCACAGCCAGGAGGAAGGGTGGATGATGTGGCCTGCTGAGGCAGGGGAGCTGCCTGCCAATGAGCCCAGCAATTCCTCAGTAGCTGCACAGGAGGATCAACAGGAGCCATTTGCAGCTACTGCTGCTGGGACTCCAATCCTGGTTGAAGAGCAAACCTGGCAGGGAGAGCATTGGGAATGGTGCAGGAAAGTGCTTAGAGTCGAACGTGCTGCAGCTAACACTGCAAGAGTGCCGTGAGACTGAAGGCATCTGACCCTAAAATAAACATGGCATTTGTTGAGACTTACCCTGGAGCAGCAGGATCATGGCTGGAGCCTGGCTGAGGGAGAGGCCTGCATCGGTGAGAGCACAGCTGCTGCACTGAGAGAGCAGGTAACTTCTTTTAAAGGGGCAGCCCCGAAGTTGAAAGACATTTTCTCTAAGAGAGCTAGATCACTGTGGGGCCGATGCAATAATTTTCACGGAAAGCGGGCGCTGAGTTTTCAGCGCCCGCTTTCTTAATGCACGCAAGTTTATCAGTGGCCATTTTCATTACTGGCAGATGGCCGATTATGAAAACTGATGCTGAGTTTACTGGCATTGGTCTTCATAACTCAGCAGTCTGCCAAGGATTTTTTTCTACTTTTCTTTTACCTGCACTCAACTATTAATGCCTGCCCAGAGCAGGCATTAATAGCTGAGTGATAAATGTGCACCTGAGACACACATTTAGGGCCTCATTTTCCAATATTGCATTAAGGGGTGTTTCCCATGCAAATGAGGCTTTTTTCATGGAGAGAGAGAGAGTTGCTATAATGTCTCTCCAGATTGAGAGAACATTGCCCAAATCTCATCTTGGAGTGAGTTTCCTTACTCCGAAGGCCAGCAAATCTTCACAAGAGACCACTGTTCTGTTCGTACGTCTCATGTTGAATGTGAAAGTGGCCCCCAACCCCCTACACTCATACCTAATCCCCACCTCGAGTTACTAGGTGGGCCTCTCATAGGGATACAAATAGTTGTCTAGGGAGTAGACATTATAGCAAGTCTCTCTCTCTCTCTCTCTCTCTCTCTCTCTCTCTCTCTCTCTCTCTCTCTCTCTCTCTCTCTCTCTCTCTCTCTCTCTCTCTCTCTCTCTCTCTCTCTCTCTCTCTCTCTCAAAATGTCATGAAGTAACTCCTTGGAAAATGACCCCCTTATGGAGTGAATGAGTAATAGCCGCATTTGCATGTGATAAGCACTATCCCATTCACTCTGCGTCGGAAGCTCGTTAAATAGGCACTAATCCCCCTGAGCTGAGCGCACTGTATTGCATCGGCCCCTGTGGATGCAAGCAGGCGAAAGGAGAACAATGTCAAGCTGCTCTTGGAAAAGGTTCTATTGCAGCCCAGAACGAGGTGGCAGGCCCTGGATCTTCAGTGGGGCCTGAGATTTGCCAGATGTTGCAAGGGACTCCTATCACCCCAGTTAGAGCTGAAGCAGCCACCTGCAGCTGCAGACAAGGATTGGTAGCTGATTTAGCAGGTTTATACTTGGAAAAGACCTGCGGTGGTGAGTGCCCATCTGTTTGAGTAAACTAGCTCTGGTTGGCATCCTGGGAGTTTACTGTGAACTGCTATTGAAAACTTATTTCTTCTCTTATTCTAGCTAACCTGTCCAAAAATTTATTTATTTATTTAATAGTTTTCATATACCGTCATTAAGTAATTTACCATCATAACGGTTCACAAGAGGGCACATAAAATATTATTAGATCATTACAAAAATACTAAAAACAGTTAAAGTGCAAAAATCTAAAAATCAATTACAAAGCTTCATTTAATATAACTAACTTCAAATATTATATTATATCCTAGACTCTTCCATAAAATCTAAAATATCTAAATCATTAAAAACATTGAGAAATTAAAAGTTATAAGAAAAATAATAAACAAATACTAATACAAGTCATAATCCTATTAATTTTCTTAGGAGCTAACGTGCTCAGCCTTTCATTTCTTGTTTTCGTTCTCCTTGCCAAATGCTTGTTTAAAAAGCCAGGTCTTTAACATACCTTTAAATAATCTGTAATTTCTTTGAACTCTTAACTCTAATGGCACAGCGTTCCATAACTTATGCCCTGCTAAGGACAGAGCTCGGTCCCTAACCTGCGTCAGTTGTGCTGTTTTCATTGAAGGAACAGTTAATAAAGCCTGATTTGCAGATCTAAGATTTCTTTGCGGCACCTGCTTTGTCTAAGATTTCTTTGCTTTGTTTTGTCATCATAGATGAGTTTCTGTATCAAACATAGGGCCTCATTTTCTAAAGTATCGCAGGCCTGCAATACTTTAGGTAATGAGGGGCGGGGGCCGAAACGGGGGGCGGTTGTTTCATATTTAATTCTGAATCTATTATAACACCTAAATTGCACACTTTTTCTGCTAAAATCACCGACTGACCATTTTTTAAGCTAATTGGTTTTTCTACTGTATTCATATTTTTACGTTCTAAATGGAGGAATTCTGTTTTATCTATGTTTATCACTAATTCCATTTGATTCAACAATTGTTTTATGTCAAGATACATATTAGCTAATTTTAGTGTTTTCTCTATAGTATCGTCAATTGGTAAAATTAGCTGAATATCATCAGCGTATATATAATGCACAAACCCCAATCCTGCGAGCAACTGGCAGAGCGGTAATAAATAAATATTAAAAAGGGTCGCAGACAGAGCCGATCCCTGTGGCATACCCGTATGCAAGTTTATTTTCTCAGATATTGTGTTTTTTATTTGTACTTGGTAAAATCTATTTCTTAAATATGATTTAAACCAATTTAAAGTTTTGTCCTGAATGCCTATATCCATTAATCTTTTAATCAAAATTTCATGATTCACTGTATCAAACGCTGATGATAAATCCAGTAAAACCAGAATGTAATGTGTACCACTGTCAAAACCTCTCAGTATTATGTCAGAAAAAGATAAAAGTAATTTTTCTGTACTATAATGTCTACGAAAACCGTGTTGTGAGGGATATAAAATATCTCGGACTGTAATGGTATAAGTAATTGTATCATGGTATTTTCTGTATTGTATTTGATGCTTTATGTCTTGTATTTCAAATGTTACTCATTGTACTCTGCCTTGATCATTGGTTATAAGTTTAACAAATTAATATCCTATGCAGTGTTTCTCATTTCGGAAAACACATATATGCACCTGGCATCCAGCCATAGGCACATACATTTGTCCTGTGGTGTTACACTGCCCAAATTTCCAGAAAGATTGGCAGATACTGAAATGTCCTGAATCAGAGCCAACTTCAAAGAGAGACTGGTGGAGCTGGGCTGGGGGGAAGAGAATGAGTATAGGGGAGGAAAGTTGAGACAAATGAGTTGGAGAGAAAGAGTCACTTTTGGTGGGGGATGGGGAAAAGATTGATGGGTACAGGTTGGGATGGGAAAGAGCATGGTGGGGCTGGGAGAAAGCGAGAGAAAGAGACAGATAGAGGAGAGACTGAAAGTACCTGCATTGGACAATGACACTCATTTCACCACAAATCTTTTGTGGGTTTGGTAAGTCTTTAGATAATTCTGACGGTGCAATAAATGGTTTCACCACCTGTAAACCATCCAGTGTTCACCAGGACTCTGGCTTTGGCTCTGTTGCATCTATGGACTTGTAGTTCCAAATTCTTCCAGAAAACCAGGCCTGCATATCACTAGATGGAACTGGGTCAAAATCAGGACTTTTTATAAGGCTTCCAACATTTTTATAATTCAGTTAGCAGTATTCCTTGCATTATTTGGGGCTGGGATAACATAACTCCACTTTGCCTCAGCACCTTGTTTCCAGGACTCAGATATCCCACAAGGTCCTTATAACTATAATAAACAAATAGAAGTTGTAGAAATCCTAGAGCTTTCTTATAACATGAATTATCCAGGGATGAATAGGTTATGCCATGTTGGGGAAACCACTAGTGAATGTGTCGTATATAATCTGGGACCAGTGCGGTATGAGCTTTGCTGCAGTGAGTCATATACTTTGTCCCTTTTGTGTTCACGTCACAAGTTTCATTTAAAAAACCCACTGAACACTTTATCAGCTTTGTTTGTTTTGGCTGTAATAAATTATGATTTGCTAGGAGTCCCCTTGGCATGAACGACAATTATCACATCTGCCAAAGAATATTACTCCCGGAAGGTTATGCAGCTTCCGGTAAAATACTGTTTATGTCACTTCTCTGCTTTGCTTTAGAAGCAATTACTGGGTGTGATAAAGAAGACATTCAAATATGGGGTGTACTGCACTGTATGCGCTTCTTCTCTGGGTCTTGTTGATGATAACATACTCTTACTCGAGATCACATTTAAAGGCCTCACTGTTGTTTTTGCGGGTGAGTGAATTTTATCTCATCACGAATTTTTAAAAAATTCAATATTACCTTTCTGTAAAATGATTTACATCAAGTGGAATGGCAATGGAATACCCCATGGTGTATGTGTGTCTCAGGGGAGAAAGTGGGGAAATGTCCCATTTTATTTCATTCCGTACCACTAGGGTGTTGTTGCCTGGCTGTCATATGCTAAAATGCAGTTGGAAAAGGAAACACAAATTTGCAAAACTCTCCCAACTAGAAAAAGTTCCCTGATAATATGAGGGTAGTGGGTGGCCAACTCTGGTCCTCAAGAATTACAAATAGGTTTATTTTTTATCCCTAATAAATTGTGCATGAGGTATATTTGCATGTACTATACCTCCATTGTATGTAAATATATCTCATGCATATTTATTGTAGGTATCCTGAAAATCAGACATATTTCAATTGTGGCTCTTGAGGAATGGAGATGGCCAATCCTGTGCTATGGTTTTCAACATTCAGGAAGAAGGAAGTTTTTAGCAGTACTGAGTCATTGGCATGGGCATTAGCATTATCTGACTGGTATGATTAGTTGAGTATTCTTGGTATCTATATGGTGCACTTAGATTTCCAGTAAGGTCCATTACCTCATGGAGGTGTCTACTTGGCCATTGATAACTATATAATAACATTTTCTTTTTCACATATTTTGAAGTCTTTTCTTTCTTGTCATAATACAGAGTTCCAGTAGTTGGATTGGTCTTGGTGAAAACTAGGGTTTTGTACAAGCTGTAAAAACATTTTATTCACTCAACAGAAGAGTTATCCAAAAATGATGATGTACAGGAACTGCAGGTCCCTTCTTCTTTGACTTGAATGCCAGATTGCTAGCGTTGCTTCTAAGCCACCATTAGAGGAAAGAAAGCAGGGATGCATCCCCAATTGTTTCTATGCAGCTCTGTCCCCTCGCTGAGACACTCTTTTGCTTCATAAAATAATTTAACAAGGGACCACCTGGAAACCCCAAAAGCCTCGTCCAGCACAACATTGAAGAAAAGCATCAATAGTCTTTTTACTTAATTTTCCCTCTGGTATTGCAGGAGGTAATTTACAAAAATATTTATGTGCATAAAACTGGGTTTTTGCTGATTGCTACTTTCACATACAACTCCTTTGAAAATTGACTCCATAAGGCTGAATTTTCAAAAGGTTTTATGTATGTAAATGGGCTTTTGACAATTGCTAATATATATGCTACTTTTAAGCGTGTAACGCCTTTGAAAATTCACTCCACAGTATTTAATAGCCTTAGGGGGCTTATTCAATAATAGTTATTTTCATAGTCAACCAATATAGGAAAAAGTCCTTTTTGAATAACGCCCATAGAATATTTGCTTTAGAATTTTTGCAATGTATTTTATTAAAAATGCTTGGGTAGACTTAATCTCTTGCCAAGCTTTCTAAAAGTGCATGCAATGTATATTAATGTTAGACGCACCGACCACGGCCATCTGTGGCTGGCCCCTCTCACCTTCCCTGCAGGCGTGGGAATGCAGTGGGGAGATGCCCCGCCGCTCACAGCCAACCTCATCCTCTCCTGCAGCCGCAGTCGCCAAGGCTGCGCGGTCCCCCGTGGCTGGAGAGCTGACCCTGGACCCTTTCTTCATGGCTGAACACCGCAGGCCAACGCCGACAGCAGCCCCTTCTGGGCCAGGCCCTCCATAGGCGTGAGGCCGTGCCTCCTGCTGGCCTTAAAGGGCCAGCTACGTACAACACTGTCCAGCCCCCTAAGATGACATCAGAGACCGGGGACTATATAAAGAAGCTTCCTCTTCCTGTTCCTTGACTTGGCAATGAGTCTGCTTCGCTCTGGTGAAGTCTTCTGAGCTGCGTTGGTTCTTGTTCCTGCCTTCCAAGTCCTGTTTGTGCCTTCCGAGCTCTATTATTTACTCTTTCGGATAATAGAAAGACTAGGGGGGACTCCATGAAGTTAGCATGTGGCACATTTAAAACTAATCGGAGAAAGTTCTTTTTCACTCAGGCACAATTTAACTCTGGAATTTGTTGCCAGAGGAAGTGGTTAGTGCAGTTAGTGTAGCTGTGTTTAAAAAAGGATTGGATAAGTTCTTGGAGGAGAAGTCCATTACCTGCTATTAATTACGGTAAGTTGACTTGGAAAATAGCTACTGCTATTACTAGCAACAGTAACTTGGAACAGACTTAGTTTTTGGGTACAGTGCCAGATTCTTATGGCCTGGATTGGCCACTATTGGAAACAGGATGCTGGGCTTGATGGACCCTTGGTCTGACCCAGTATGGCATGCTGTTATGTTCTTATGTTCCTGCTCTACCTCCCATCCTTGGTTCCTGTGGACAGATCTTCTGGCTTCTGACCTCGGACTGGCTTTCGGTGATTATTCTGGCTTCGACCTCGGACTGGCTATCGGCGACTCTCTGGCTTCTGACTCTGGACTGGCTGAGGTGGACCCCTTGCCTGAGGTGGAGTTGGCACAACCTGAACCTCTCAGGTTGTGCCAACTCCACCTCAGGCAAGGGGTCCACATTTTCCGTCTGTCGTCACAATTAATTACCAAAGTTACAGACCTATTGCCCTCAGAAGTTGCGTTATTAAAAAGAAATCTATTCAGACATAGGAAGGGTAATTTTTAACAATGTGCATAGCTCAGCACATACACACATAAGTCTGGGGCACACCAAATCCTGTGTTCCACTAAGGACTCAGTCTAAAATAGCTTCCCCTCTTGTTGGTTCTTGTACCAGCTGCTGCATGAAGCAGTCATTTAGCAGATGTAAAAGCATGCACGTATGTTTAATGATATATGCAGTACCACTCCATTTATAAAATACATAAATGTGCACATCCAAACCCTGCCCCAGAATGCTTTCTTTGTATGTGTATATATTTCCGCACAGCAATGACATATGTGCGCACCCCCACCCTTCTGAAAATTTGCTTACCATGCACAGAGGCTACCTACATGCATATATTCCAATTTTATACTCACAACCCCCCTATAAGTCTTCAAATATTGTCTCCATAAAATGCACAAATCTGTTCTATAACATGCCATGCAGCTGGACATAACTGAAAGTGTAACTAGGGCTGGAAGGAGGCCAAGCATGGCAAACATTATTAACAAGGAGAAATTGCCTTTTTGACGTCGTTGGTTCCTTGCCTAGTATAAACCTCCATTCCATATGTGATGTGCTAATGACGATTAAGAGAGGAGGTGCAAAGGCCTTAGTGGCTCAGGCAAGACCTCGATCTCTTACATTCATCATGTTGGATAGGAAGAAGGACAGCTAGTCCATCCCAAGAAAGGGAAACAAAATGTTATCTGCTCTCCTCACCATCAATCTGCATTGAGCTATCACACCAGATGTTTTAACAGATTACGGTGGTGTCAGCAAGTAGAGCATTCACTTACACCTTACCAGACAAGTTCATGGGAAATGCAGTGCTCTAATTTGGTCTTAAAACTTAGCTTATTTTCATACAGAGACTCAAAGACTTTCAACACTTTCTGCTAATCACAAAATTGTCCAGTTGGGTAAAGGGAAGTGCAGGGAGAGGCTGAGGTGTGTCTTCATGAATTCTACACAGAAGGTCGATAGAGTCAGAACACCTTCCAGTTGCAGGCTTTATCCAGGTATCACAGGCTGACTTATTTCCCCATTGTGCTCTCTGTTTCGCATGACCCCCCTCTGTCTTCACATCTTTAGCGTACCCACTAAAGGCCGATTCCCTTTTGCCAGGATCAAGAAGTCTGTGTCTATCCATTGACAGTTTTTCAGAACCTTCTGACATAGGTGTTCCCAGACAGATTCAGAGTGTTTGTTTTGTGCTTTTTAGAAAACCCTCCATGAAAGAAAATACCTAGGGCAGGTAGAGAGGAGCAGTCACAGGGGATTTTTACAAACTTTGCTAATGCCCTGGGGTTTCATCCTCACAGGTTACAGACATCAGCAGAATCCCTGATACTGTTCTGTTCTCAGAATACCTACCTGGACATCCTCACCCATAGCTTCTCTGTCTTTATTTTAAAGAATGCAGAAATTTGACAATTTTCTCTTATTTGCCTGAAGTAACATTTTGTTATGACAGACTTTTTCTCCAGCAGAAATGATTATGCGTTTATATGAGCTTTTATGTCCAATAAAACTCACTTTTTAATTTACAGGAGCCACATCACACTGTTGACAGTCATACAAGAATCTCCCTCCATAGTTTATGCTGGTGAGATCACAGCTTTTCTTATGGGATTTTTATACTGCATGCCTGTGATGATGTCAGAACAAACCACAACGAGTCTGATAGTATAAAAACTATAGATCCTGAATAATTTAATATGAAATCAGGGTTATAATGAAATCTGGAGACCCAGGCCCTAATCCTACTCTCTTGCCTTAGTAAATCAATTAACCTCTCAACATTTTTACTAAAAAAAAGTCAAGTTAACACTGTGCAATTTAGAGGGATTTATTTTTATTTAGGTTTTTTTTTGTTTTACAAAACATGTGATTACAAGTTATGGCATTGCAGTTTTCTGATAGAATACTGACAGAATGTTGCGATGATACAGAAATATCTGTTATTCAGCATCATTACCTTGTAAGTTATTTTCATTCTCTCAAGAAGTTCTGCTCGAATTGATCCTGATTTTACCACAAGTATCCTCAGAGTTATTATCTGGGAGACCTGTGCCAGGGCTTAGCTAGAAGATCTGGACTGTGTTGCGTCGGAGGTGGACCGTTGGGCTGAGGTAGGGTTGACGCAACCCGAAGGCGAGGACCTATGGGTCCCCACCGTCAGCAGGTGGAGTGGGCTGAAGCTAGAAGCCCTGGAGCTTCACCTGTACCAGCCCTCGTTCCCCTCGGGTTGAGCCTTTGGGTGCCGGGGCTGGCAGGACTTAGGTGGGCCTTGAGGTTAGCTAGAGGTGAGTAGCTGTTCAGCCCAGAGACAACAGTCAGTGGATGGTGTAGTTCTATCCTGGACTGGATTCAATATGAGGGCTCAGGTGCCAAAGGAACAATAGGGAACTGAAGGCCAAGCAAAGGAAGGCATAAGCCTTGAAAGTCCATGTCTAGAGGAGAGGCGTCGCTGACAGGCTGGATTCTGAGCTGGCGGTGAGTGGAAGTTGTGGCAAACAACAAAGAACTCTGGACGAAGGAGAGTCTGTAGCATAGACATGCAAAGCAAGGGTCAGGGCATGGAGCATGCAGGAGTGGTCAGGCAAGCCAGTGGTCAGGGCACGGAGAAGACAGGCATAGTCAGGCAAGGCAGAGGTCAAGGCGCAGAGAAGGCAGAGATGGTCAGATGTAGCAGAGATCTGGGGCTGGAGAGAGGCTGAAGGATAGTCGGGTGTAGCGGAGGACCGGGGCTGGAGAGTAGTTGAAGAGTAGGCAGGCGTAGTGGAGGCCCAGGACTAGAGAGTAGCTGAAGAGTAGTCAGGCGTAGCAGAGGTCCGGGGCTGGAGAGAACTGAAGAGTAGTCAGGCGCAGCGAAGGTCCGGGACTGGAGAGAAGCTGAAGAGTAGTCAGGCGTAGTGGAGGTCCGGGACTGGAGAGAAGCTGAAGAATAGTCAGGCGTAGCGAAGGTCAAGTCCAGAGAATCAATTCAACACATAGACGAACAGGAACTAGGAGAACAGGAATCGGGAACCACAGGAAGACAGGAACACACGATGAGACGATTCAAGGAATAGCAACGAATATTCAGAGTACGAGGAGACCTGTTGCAAAGGCAACGCTATGGAGGGGGGGGCCTGAGCTTTTATACACTGAAGAGTCTGACGTCAGCATTCAGGTATGCTGCCAGGTTCCCGCCGCGGGCCCTTTAAAGGAATCACTGATGCACACGCGCACATCTAGAAAGGGGCATGGCACTGGTGGTGGCTTCTCTCTGTGGGCCACGCGGAGAGGCCCGACGAACAAGAACATCCTGTCTGGAAACACTGGGTGGCGTGGCAGGGCCGGAGGCACTGGAGGGAACCCGAGGTCGAAGCTGGCGGCCCATCACCGCCAGCGAAGAGGAGCCAGCAGCTGGAGTCCGTCTGAAGAGGTGGAGGGCTGTGGTGCGGGGCTGCCGCAGGCAGCATGCATAACAGACTGGCCTTTGCAGCTGAGCACACACAGGTATATCACAACTTATGTGAACAGCTTCTCTTTTGCTCTTCTCCTCTAGCTAACAGCTCATCTCGCAGCTCCACTTCGTCAGGATACTGTTACGATCCCAGTCGCGGGTCCCGCGACCGGGCTCTTACCTCCTGTGGGTCTCTCTGTTTGCCACAGGAGTCCCAAACTGTCTCCGGGCCTTGATAGGCCTTCTCTGTGGTGGCGTCTCCACAAGGGAGACTCCGTCAAGCTCCTTTCTCTGTCCCCGCCCCTTAGGTGCGAGTGCGTGCAAGGGGCTCTGATTTAAAGGGACCTTGGTGAGAAACTTCAGCCGGCCTCCTGGATGACGTCAGACGCCGGCAGGGTATTTAAACCCAGCTGCTGCTTCAGGTCCTTGCCTTGCAACGAGGTTCGCTCCCTGGAGTCATCAAGTTGCTGTTCCTGTTCCAGCCTTGTTCCTGATCCTGCCTTGTTCCTGATTCCCTCGGCTTGTCTTCCTGGTTCCTGACTTCAGTACGTCTTTTGGATTTCCTGTCTGCTGCCAGCCCCGACTATCAGACCCGTCCTTACGTTCTGCTTCTCTGCCTCCACTGTGACTTCCGGATTACCCTCTGGACTTTCCTCTCCGGGAGACCGCACCTAAGTCCAAGCGGCTCAGGTCCCCAAGGGCTTCTCCCGGTGGGGGGGACCTCGAGCTTCCGGTGGTGAAGCTCCTGATTGGTCTCCTGGCTCTGTTCCGCCTCCCAGCAACAACATCTACTACGGACTTCTCCTCAGCATTTCTTTGCCATCCGCTGGCCGGCTAAAGGGTCCACAAACCGTAACAGATACTGTATATCAGGAAAAACGACAGAGCACAAACCAGATAATGTGTAGGGAAGAGCATGATTAATGGATGCAGACAGGTGTGATGAGAGCCCTATTTCCAGAGGAAGACTTTTGGCCAGTCCTGGATTTTGATCTTCCATCCCATTGCATTGTGGGTGCTGTAATCAGCACTACCAGTACAGGGAATGTTACAGAGAAGGGAGGCATAAAAAATCCGGGACTGGTTAAAATTCTCTCTCCGAAACAAGATCTCATCACCTCACTGTAGCTCAGATCCATGAGTCCATTTGCTTAAAAGAACAGTAATTTTGCAGTAATGCCCCTTTCTCCTTGTTTCATGGCATTGTGTCAAGAAAAGGCATAATAAGTAACCTGTGAGTTAAAACACAGTAAATAATTTAACACTTAGGGGTAGATTTTTAAAAAATACACATGCGCATCCATGTGTGCGTGCGCTACCCGGTGCGCAAACATGGCTGTGCAATTTTATAACATGCGCGCGCCGGTGCATGCATGTTATAAAATCGGGGGCGGCGCACGCAAGGTGGGGTCAACTTTGGCCACTTTCGCACGGCGACGCATCGGGGCCTTCCGCAGTTCCCTCCCAGTCTGCTCCAATTAAGGTGCGGACTGGGAGGGAACTTTCCTATCCCCTACCCTAACCTCCCTTCCCCTTCCCCTCTCCTTCCCACCCTCTAAAACCCCTTTTTTTTTACCTTTTATTTTGCAAGTTACTTCATGGCCCGACCTGAAGTAACTTGCGCGCGCCGGCAGCCGGGACAGAGAGGAATGGGGCTGTCCCAGGCTGCGCTGTTCCGCCCCCCCCCCCCCGGCCCGCCCTTTTTGAGGCCCAGGAACTTACTCGCATCTCGGGGTTTACACACGTGGCTGGGCCCTTTTGAAAATTGGCCCGGCGCGCGTAAGGCCCAGCCACGCACGCAAACCCTGGGATTTACGTGGGCCAGGGTTTTAAAATCCGGTCGTTAATGTTTTTTTTTCTCTACAGATTTTTGGGTTTTTTTAAACCTGTAGGGTTTTCAACTCTTCTCACAATTTCTTATATGGCTGTTCACCACTCTGGTGATACATTTAACTGAAAATATTAAAGCGTCTTCTTTTTGAGCCAAGAGAAAAACTTTTATATTGCTATGACAATGACCTTTTACATTCAAATATCACTTCTCCCTCCTTCTCCTGTCTTCCCTCCCCCCATTCTCACTTTTCTGTTCTTATATTTAATTCATAATCTGTTAGCAGATGTTCATCATTCGCATGCTGTTATGCAGACATACAAGTGCCTGCTGGCTTGGCCCTGGTAATTCTGAGATCGCTCGGCAGAACGGCTGCTGGCCGGTCCCTGGTTAATCTGAGAACATTCGGAAGTACAGCTGCTGGCTGGGCCCTGGTTAATCTGAGAACGCTCATCAGCACGGCTGCTGGCTGGGCCCTGGTTAATCTGAAAAAGCTTGGATGCATGGCTGCTGGCTGGGCCCTGGTTAATCTGAGAACGCTCATCAGCACGGCTGCTGGCTGGGCCCAGGTTAATCTGAGAATGCTTGGTAGCATGGCTGCAGGCTGGGCCCTGGTTAATCTGAGATTGCTCATCAGCATGGCTGCTGGCTGGGCCCTGGTTAATTTGAGAACGCTTGGTAGCATGGCTGCTGGCTGGGCCCTGGTTAATCTGAGAGTGCTCATCAGCATGGCTGCTGGCTGGGCCCTGGTTAATCTGAAAAAGCTTGGATGCATGGCTGCTGGCTGGGCCCTGGTTAATCTGAGAACGCTAATCAGCACGGCTGCTGGCTGGGCCCCGGTTAATCTGAGAATGCTCGGCAGCATGGCTGCTGGGACATTTCAGGCTTATTTCCAATTAGTAAAACAGACAGAAAAATAATTCTTTTTTGATACAAGAGTAACCTCACACATTGCAAATTAAAAAGGAAAATTGTAGATTTTTGTTGTGCTTTTAAAAAGATCTGGTTATCGAAATGCAAAACAGGGTAAAATAAGTATTTGAGTGAAGAGTCAAAGTCAATTTAAGTAGGAACATTAAACAGAGGAAGGGTGATTATGAAATGTAGCCTTAAGTGCTTTCCATGTTACATGCCGTTAAAGTAATCTCAGGGGAATTATTGTCAGTCCTGTTAATAGTGAAAGCATAACAACACTCCACAAAATTTTTTAAAATCCCCTTAAAGGAGGAAAATACTTCATAAACCTGCTAGGAGTAAGAATTAAGATTCATACTTGGCTAAAGAATAATAAATTAAAAAAACCCCCAAAACTTAAATTCTAGAGAAACTTATAGCATTTGATAGTGAAAAACATCTTGAATACCTTCTTTCTGATTGGTTCTTTTGAAAAGTTTGTTTAATGTATTTTGATTGGATTATTCAAGTCATGTGATTTTTTTTTCCCTCCAATAAGATGGGGTTCCAGCATCTGGAAGTCTGTATAAAAAGCAGCCATGATTGTGAGTCATTCATTTATGAAAGAGACATAGAAGATGGAAGTCACTTGTGTAACCCCTCCCCGGTGTGCCTGACCTGCATGGGTGGGGCCATAAAAGTATTTGTAAGTTGTTTGGGGCAGGAACTCTGACTAGCTCTTCTCTGATGCTCCTTCCCCAGGGTGTAATTCATTTTGGCTGGGGGAAGAAAGGTGTCCTTTCGGGTCCCAGTGCAGGGGTGGCTAACTTCCTCTTGGCTATCCCTGAGAGAGAGGTAACTTCTCTTTCTGTGTGCTGTGTGCCCAAACAAAGACGCTGGACACACTGGGTTAGTGTCCAGTCTTAAATTTCCTGTATAAGATAGTTGCAGATGACACAATAAATATGATCCAGAAGCACAGTCTTTCCTCTGGTTACAATTCCTTACTCTTCTGTCTGTACAGGAGTCTTTTCTAATAGGCAAGGAAACTTTCCACCCATCTGGATTTAGAGGATGGGAGTCCCAGGGGGCAGGGCAGCACTTAGATGGTTGGGAACCCCCTTCCAAGCTGGCCAAAACCTGTCTCTGCACAGAGAGCAAAATCTCTCTCTCCCTAGGGGCTTTTGGGTGTCCACCAAATTGTAAATAGTTCTTACTCACAGTTAGTAGTTCTTTCTTTCTGTTTCCTCAATGGGGATCCCTTTTGGGAGGGATCCTGGATGGACTGCTGCTTCACAGGTCTGCTGATGTGTAGGAAGAGGGGCAAAAACCACTTCCTCTCAGATCTTCAAAAAATACCTTCTGGTTCCCGAAAAGGAAATAACACCGGAGTTGTTCCTTGCAACGGGTCACCACCACTTCGGGGGCAGGTCTTCCCTATCCCTGGGCATTCCAGACACAAGAGTTCTCCGTGCCCTGGATCCAGGAAAGGCCCAGATGTCCAGCAAGGCTCCTAACAAGTAAAAGTCCAAAAATCCAAAATATTCCCAGGACAACCACTCTGCACCTTGGGAGAAGAGTACAGCAGTGGTGCCCTCGACCGGCCCTAAAGGATTCCAGGCAGGATGGAGCCCAGGCCCCCCAGGATAGGCCAAAAATATAACTAAGGCGAAGATCTCAAACCTTCCTCCTGAACTGCAAACTTAGACTGCCCCCAGAGCTCGCGGTGAAGCTCTGCTACAAAGCCTCTGAGTGGGACGTCCATTCCAGCATCTTCAAGGAATGGACCCGAATGGATCCTTCCCTAATTGTCTCTCTCTCTCTCTCTAACTGCACTAACACTCTTTCCCAGGGCTTATTGGTAGCTCGAAAAGGTGCCCGGGTTACATCTGTAATGTGTGTTATACAAATTATACCTGAAAAGTAAATTATTTCTTGCATCTCCTTTTCTATTAAGTGATTAGTGAAGGCCTAATGATCATATTTTGTTTTGAAAGTTTGGTTCCTGAGGCAGTCATAGGTGGCAAAACGTTGACTCTCTCAAACCATTGTGCCATTGCCTCATATTGTAAGAGGTTGTATTTTGCAATATGAATTTAAGATACTTTTTTTTTTTTTTTTTTAATTACGCTGGGTAAGTCTTGGACTGTTGATTACATGGACTGTTGGCTAGAATGAAAGATTCATGATTTGGAGATTTGAATTCAAGATAAGTTTTTCACTATTAAGTGCTATAAGTTTCACTAAAATTTAAAGTTGTTTTTTTTTTGACATGATTATTCCTTAGCTGAATATGAATCTTTATTCTTACTCCTTGCAGGCTTATGAAGTCTTTTTCTTCCTTAAGACAATTTACCGTTCAGGGAATTTAAAACGTTTTTGTGGAGTGTTGTTTAGCTTTCACTTGTTAGCTCAACCCTTTCTGACCCCATTATTTTTTGGTAATAGTACCATGTAAATAACAGCAGATAATGACCCAAATGGACCATCTAGTCTGCCCAGCTGAGATTCATCCACTTTGGGTAGATGCACATGTGAATTTCCATTTGTAACCCAACACTCTCCTCCCTGCTCCTCCATATCTTTTATCTACCTTCTCAGCCCCTTTCCTACCACTTTCTTCCTTATTTGTCCCAAGCAGGCCCCAATCTGCCACAGAGATTGCCTCCTCAACCTCCTCTAGCTGGCCATTTCAGACCTTGACATCTTCAGTTTTGCTTCTTACAAAACCAATACTTTAGCGCAGCGGTTCTCAACCGGTGTGTCGCGACACACTAGTGTGTCGCCAAGCACCGGCTGGTGTGTTGCGTGCTCCCGGTCTCTCCCGCTGCTCTTTCTTCCCTGCTGCCGTTGCCGCCGGGCTATCAGCACGTTCAAGCCCAGTGGGAACTGCAGCAGTGCTAGAAGAAGCTGTGGCATTTGTGGCTGGCCTTTTCTTCTTCCCACGCCTGCCCCCCCCCCCCCCGTGACCCGGAACAGGAAGTGATACACGGTGCGCGGGAAGGAGAAAGAGCAGTGCCGCGTGATAAAGTAGCAGCAGCGGCTGCAGCATCGGCCCCCGAGCAATTGAAGCAGCCGGTAATCGAGAAAGGAGACAGCAGCATGAGCCTCCCACGGCCGATGGGATTCTACTTTCTTGGCTTGCGGGGGCTGGAGGAGGAGGCTGCTGCAGCTACCATTTGTGCTCGGGGAGGGGCGGGGAAGAGGAAGTGAGTGAGAGAAAGAAGCAGCCAGCCTGCGTGTGATTGAGAGCATGTGTGTGAGTGAAAGAAACTGGTCAGAGAGCTGATGTATGTGTATATGTGAGAGACAATGAAAGTGACTGCTCAAGGAGATGACAGATATGTATGTGAGAGTGTGAGACATTAGTCAGGGAGGTGACTGATGTGTGTGTGTGAGAGAGAGAAAAAGCATTGAAGTGAGAAATCTGGGTATGTCAGAAAGCATGGGCGTAAGAAGCCTGCTGTAGTGGGGGGGGGGGGGGGTGGATGTGTGTGAAAGCAAGCATGGGAGTGAGAAGCTTGATTATGTGAGAGTGAGAGCATGGGAGTGGGAAGCCTCTATGTGTGTGCATGCATGAGAGCGAGAGACTGGTTGGTAAGGTGACGGTGTGTATGAGAGAAAGAGACTGTTGTGTGTGAATATGAGAGAAAGAATGTGATTCAGGGAATGAGAATCCTGTGCAGTGGAGAGCGAGCATGGAAATAAGAGAGAGACTGGTGTGTGTGTGTATGTATGTCTATGGTCTATGGTTCCCTAATATAGAACTGCGTCTACTGTTAACTCTATAGTTAAATAATAATCGACCTGATATTCAGCACTACATAGCTAGATAAATAGCAACGTATCTGGCTAAATGGTGGCTGCTGAATATCCAGCTACGTTCAGTGGCTGCTGCTTAGTCAGATAAGTCACTTATCTGGCTAAGAAGATAGCCGGCTATCTAGTCGGCAGGCACTTGGTGGATCAGGGTGATGCTACTTATCCGGTTAACTTAGGTGAATAAGTAATGACATTCGTACTTATTTGTAGGGCTGGCGGGAATGTTAGGTGGACTAGGTGGTCCTTAGGGCACCGTAAGTGGGTGCAGCATCATAATTGGACATGAGGGCAGTATTTTTGAAAGCAGAGAACAAGGATGGAGAGACATGGAGCTTGCAAAGGTCGTGGTGTATGAACGGAGGTTTGGAGGTACGTGGTGTGCGATCTGCGGGGTTCGGGTTGGTGAGGGAGGAGAGAGCAAGCGAGATATCACGTGATACCGTTATGTCATCACTGCCTAGGGTGACTGCAGAGCCTTGTACCAGCACTGCTTATCTGGTTAACTTAACCAGAGAAGTCATACCTGCCATAAAGCAGGTCTAACTTAGCCGGATATGACTTATCCAGCTAAGTGGTGATTTTGAAGGGGATACTGAGCAGTATAACCGTGCTGCTGAAAATCCCATGAAAGTTAGCCGGATAAGTCTTACATTGATTTTTTTATTATGAATATTTACCTCATAGTGAATAAAATTGCATTTTGTTGCCACATACCAGTGCATATCTTTATAACACTGCAAAATCTCAGTAAAATGTAGCAAAGTTTATAACTACTTTTAATTTGTAACAAGTAACTTAGCAACACAGCCAGCAGCCTTCATAACCTGATTAAAACCACTCATGGAGAATAATATAAATCAATGCTATTACCCTTCCTCTAAGAGAAATGACTTCTTAGATGCTTCTGTCTTGTTCATTTTAAAAAATTTTAATCATCAGGGGTAATGAATTGCTCCTTCCATGGGCTGGGAAGTGCAACAATCTGACACCATAGGCTCTGACTTGAGATCTTTTTTATTTTGCTCAGCCTTTTCGTTGGTAGCTCAAGGCAAGTTACATTCAGGTACGGTAGGTATTTCCCTGTCCTTAGAGGGCTTACTATGTAAGAGGCCAATGTAATATCACGCACGTAAAAATATGCGTTCAGAATATGCGTCCAGTTTTTGTGACACGCGTGCCGCGCCCGATGCAGTATTCAAATCAAACTGAAATGAAAAGGGTGCCAAAAAAAGCACACGATGTTCAAAAAAGAGTGTCCATATTGCTACCAAGTTTATTGCATCGGACGTCCACATTGCATCATGTGCGCACATTATGGATGCGCATACATTCTGTCAAATGGAATATGGGGAATGTTTATTAGAAATTAATATTTTGAAATTGAATGGTGCAATCCCAACATGACATCAAGATGTGAGGTCATAAGCCTGCAGGGTATATAAATAACTGCTTGGAGTCCAACTGTCCTTCTGTGCTCAGACCAGATTAGTCCTGTGCTCTACGCTGAGTGGTGTGGACTGTTGCCTGGCATGCGGGACCTGGGCATTCATTTTATGCGTCACAATGATCTCTATGAAATGGATGCACAAGTGAGGGATGTCAATGTAAGGTATTTGTGATGTTCCCTTGAGGCTTCCTATGCATCCTACCCCATACAACAGGCTCTCAAGCTAAGATGGCCTGTGATAGGCTGAGGAGAGGGCTGCCAATGCTGGGGGCTTGTGAGAGGGCGAGGAGATGTACGCCAGCAATGTGAGCTTGTGAGAGGGATGCCCATGCCTGTAAGGATGTTAAGGACATAGGGATCACATGACAGACTCCATTAAAGAAACTCAATTAATTAATTAATTTTATTTTATTTATTTATTTATAGATTCTTTTATACCGCGGTACGTATAATTATACATCACCTCGGTTTACAGTGAAACAATAAATTAGCAACAGTGAAGCAATAAATCAGCAACAATAAATTAGCAATATTTTGATTAAATAAGAAAAATAAGGAAGAAAACAAAACAAATACATTTTTGGTGCCTGGTCCATCCATCCATCCATCCATCAGCCTCCAATTATAACTCCTGAAATAAACACAAAACAACGGATTTAGCTTTTCACACAATAAGCAGTTTGTTATTGCATGTGATACCTCTGCTTAGCTGACTGGATGTTAGTATGACCTTCTTTTGTTAGATTTTTATATTTGTTAGATTTTTCTTTTCTAATTCTTCCCATTGATTATTGGAAACTGGAGTATACGAATGTTATTTCTTGTATATAATTATTTTACTGATTGATTCATTCCCTTCTATATATCTTAGTTTTCCTTATTTTCTTTGGTAACACATTGAAAACTAATAAAAATATACTTTTAAAAAAATTGTCATAAAATTCAAAGTATAAAAAGACTAAAGAAAACATAAAAAATAAAACAGTCAGATACAAAGCAATCTATCGACAAAGCATTTAGGTATGAATTTTAAAACAGTCCTGACAAAAATCAATAATCTACAGATATGCATCAATAAAAAGGAATGTCTTTAGCTATTTCTTAAAAATTCTGTACAAGATACAGATCTCAGATCAAAAGGCAGGGTGTTCCAAAAATCAGGAGCAGCTACTGAAAATGTGCGCTGTCGAGTCTCAGATAGACATACTTGGCATACAGAAGGTATCTTTAATAGGTTCTTCTGTGACAACTTCGCATTTGATTCTCGACTTAACTGGAAGCCAGTGAAGGTCAGAGCATTAACAGTGGTATGATCTCACTAAGGCTGTACAAGAGGAGCAATGCAGCACCAATTATGGCACAAATAGCTCAAGGCACCTATGGGAATGAGTGGTGATTCCCATAGGTCTGGAGACAAACTAGATTGACTCCAGCCTTCTTAAAACAGTACACTTTATTATAACTTCACACATGTACACTCTTTACGTACAATGTGTTGCTTCATCTCAGCTCATTGTTTGGACATTGTTGCATACAGGAGCTGCTTTCCTCCAGGAATCCTGGCTCTGGAATAAGAGCTGGGATCCAGGTGGGGCTAACCAGACCAGGCCAGGTCTCCTGGAGGAAAGCAGCTCCTGTATGCAACACGTTGGTTTGCATGGAATCGCAAACAGCATAAAAGCATCAAAGCTCCCAAGGTGTACAATGCAGTGAATCACAGACAGCACAAAGTCCTAGACAGGTTTTGACATCAAGACAGAAAACCATAAAAGAGGTAGGGTGGGAGGAGAAATTTGTATTTTTTTTCTTTTTTCACATATTTTTGTGGGGACAAAACATTCCAGTATAGTAGATCCAAACAGCAAACAACATAGAGACACCAAAACTCCATGCTGGTACAACATAGGCATGACCGGTAGGCATATTAACAGCATGACCCCAATGGTGGTATATCTGGTGCATAGCAGATAGGCAGTGTAGCATTTCTACCCTTATAGTGGTATATCTGGGGAATGGCAGGTAGGTAGACTGGCAGCAAGACCTTCAAGGTGCTTTCAGTCATCTTGCCACTCACATGGAAATTCTGGAAAACCTAGCAAAAGCAGATTGATTTTAAAAAAGATCACCTTTTCCTTTGACTGTGGCACCAGCCTTGAGTGATTAGGATTCATGATGTCCCATGCCATTGGGAACACATATTCACTGGATACGCTGGTTGATGGGCAGGAAAGATTTTGTTGACCCACCTTGGCTAAGTCTGGCCAGACTGTGGAATGAGTACCCAATATGCCAGCACATCTATGTCCATATCCTCGATGGGCTTGGTGGCAGCACAATTGTTTTCATGTCCTCCATGTCACAGAAATTTATGCTGGGGTCTCCTTTATTCTGGTGGGCCAATGGTCTCTCTTGTCAGGAGAGAAGGTTCTTTGTGGACAATAAGGCTTTGGTGTATTGAGGTGAGGGATGAAATGGAGCTGACAGGATGCTACTGAAATGGCCAATGTTTCCTGTGCTGCATCCTCACTGTGTTTCTGCCTCTGGCACTCTTGTTCACTCAGCCTAGTTACCAGCATCTCCTTCATGAATGTGAGACACTAGTATTGGATGGCGAGACTCCCTTTCACCCGTGGATCACAAAAAATAGCAAGCATGTATGTATTGTTTGCTGTCAGAGGTTTCACTCTCTCTTGCACCTGCAGCTGCAAGGAGTCCACAAACTGCAACACTTCTGCTTCCATTCCCTCTTGTTCACGGAAGCCCTCTAACATTTCCTCCAGAATATTTACTTTAGGGATGACCCTACCCAGGGTGACGCTTTTGGAACTCAGATCCTCTGGATTTCTATCAGCTGCCTCATCTCTACCCAATAATGATGCCCCAGAGGGCAAGCCCCACCTATCTCTGTTGTCTGAGACAGATCATGAAGGGGTTTCTACTGCTCCACTAATTTCTGCATCATCATATAGGTGGAATGGCAGCGGGTTCCACCATCTTGAATCAGGTGCATGTGAAGCATGCCAAATTCTTCCTGCTTCTTATAGAATAGCTGACCTTCCTTCATGCTTTGATGGAAATGCCCTGCTATTTTCCTGCACCTGTCTATTAGGCCCTTCAAGAATAGATTCCTGCCATCATTGAGCCCTAGCCCCAAAGCATCCCTTAATGCCAGGTGCAGCAAGTGTGCAAAGCAACAGATACCCTGAAAGCCCCTATCTTCCAATGCCTTTACCATATTTGCACCGTCTGTCACAAAGAAATCTATCTGCCAAATCTTCAGCATCTTTCTTATTGCTAATAAATTATTGCATGAGACATGGAAACTATCCACAACTGAGTGCGCAGCAAAGCCCACCTGCACCCTGATGCTCCATCCCCACTAAAACTTCTGCCTTCCCCAGCCTCAACCAGGTCCTTCTAGTGTGTCGTCAGGGAGTGGTAAGCATGCATAGAATTCATAACAGTCTAGATATCGCTGATAAAATGCGTGCTGTTCCCCTCTGCCTTAGCCAACTTTTCCTGTATGTAACTATAGTTCTGGTTGTACAGGGTATGGATGACCTTCCATTGCCGGCCCCATCTTTTGAATTCCCTCCCTATACAGCTTTGCAGTATAATAGATTTTAAAGAATTCAAAAAGGCTTTTGAAAACATTCTTCTTCACTGCAGCATTTCTAGTCACAAATGTACAACAGATATAACCTACATCCCCTGTAATGAAAGTAAGCACAAGTACTGCAGAATTGTCACTCTTTTGATGTATTGAGATTCAGTATTGAATTGATATGTTGATTCAGCATTTTATGTATGTTTTTGAATTTTATTTATGCTCTTGAAATTTGGAAGGCACATGCAATAAGAAATTTAAATAAATGTAGTTCTTGAGGGGACTGCAGCTGCTGGTCATCCACGGCAGTCATTTCCCAGATGCTCCTCATTCTACTTTAGATGCTGCCTGCCTCTGCTTGGGACAGTGTTACAGAATACCGCCTCATTTACTCGTTGGTGGGCTGCCACTGCACATGCATGGCATAGGACTGCTGGCCTCCCACCTGACTGCTGGTTGAGGTCATGGGATCAGGTTGGGGAGAAGTCTTCCCCTTTTCAACCTCTTTCATTTTTGACTGGCAAAAGTCTCCTCGAGTCTTAACTTGGTGCTAGATTTTTTGACGGGCCCTACGTTCCGACCACTGTGTAGCCTTTCCTTAGGGTTGTTGACCTTGAAGAGTGTGTTCCTAGTGTCTATATGTTCTGCGCATCGAATTTCTGAGCTGCAGGCCTTGTCTTGTCGGGAGCCATTCCTTTGGATGACTCCGGGGGAATTACAGTTGACTACTGTTCCATTCTTCTTGCCCAAGAAGTCCATCTCCTTGCCATCCCTGGATAAGGTCAGGGATATAGTGGAGTTTTGCCTCTTACGCTTCTTGGATGTCAAGAGACTTGTCGTGTGGTATCTGGAGGTTTCTGAACCTTTTCAAAAGATGAATCGCCTGTTTGTTCTCTATGTTTATTTTATTTATTTAACATCTTTTCTATACCGGTATTCGTGAGTACATCATATCGGTTTACAAAGTGGGAATAAGCAGAGTGCTCCGGCTTCACAGGCTACAATAGTTCAATTGATTAAGGAGGTAGTCACTGCCGTGTATGTGGATGCTGGAAAGCCGTTGCCTACTGAGGTTAGGGCTCATTCCACTAGGGCTTAGGCAGTGTCATGGGGGGAGGTTAGTCTGTTGTCTCCCGTCGATATCTGCCGAGCTGCGACGTGGTCCTCCTTACACACTTTTTCCAGGTTTTATCGTCTGGATGTGCAGGCCCGGGAGGATGCAGCCTTTGTACATGCGGCGTTGACTGGACTACGAGCAGTCTCCCACCCTGTTGGGGAGTAACTTTGGTATTTCCCACTGGTCCTGAGTCCATCTGTCTACATGCTAGGACATGGAAAAATTACTTACCTGATAATTTTGTTTTCCTTAGTGTAGACAGATGGGCTCAGCTTTCCAACCTCAGCTGCTGCATGAGTGTGTCGATAGTCCTCCTGTGGGGCTCTGGGTCCCAAGGGACCCAGAGCCCCACAGTGTTCATCCAGTCCCTAGCTTGGGGTACCTAGAATCTTATGTGAATTCAGTGTTTATGGTTGGTTTAGTACATGATTAAAAACAGGGACCCCCCCTCTGGACCCCAGGTAATTTAAAACATTTTGGGGGGGTTCGGGAGGGTGGGGGATTCGTCCTAAAGGGTCAGGGTGGGTTTTAGGGTTGTTTTGGTGTGCCGGTTTTCCCGCCCTCCCCCGATTTACGATTTTTGACGATAAATCGGGGGAATTGCTATTGTATCGCGGCTCTAACGATTTTTGACGATTTAAAATATATCTGACGATTGTTTTAAATCGTCAAAAAACGATTCACATCCCTAACCAGCACTACATCTAAACCTTTTCATGCCAGTAAAGCAAGAGTACCAGAGTATTTATAAGAAGCTTTTATTTTCTGAGAATTTCAAAGAGCTTGACTTACTGCAATAGGCTTCAGTTAACCTTTTCTAGGATTATGCATTATTTTTCTTGCGTTAACAGGGTAGCAGAGGGATACACTATTCTGAGGCCTGGAGACTGATTTCCATCTTTGCTTGCTCGTCTTGACTGAGCAAATCAGCTGTTTTCCCTCTTTCGCCTCATTGCAGAATGGAGATGGCTGTATTTTATCTGCTTTTGAAGGACTGTTGGATATAATACATGGGAGAGGTGTTACAGAAGATTAGCATTTTTCATGGTAGAGTCTTCTACATCTTCACACTTACTATCCTGATAACTTCTTTATGTCAGAGCTGCTTGGAAACTAGGTCTTCTATTGAGAGACTAGATCCCTTTGTTTCTTCAGTTTACAGTATTTATTTTATTTTATTTATTTTATTTAACAGCTTTTCTATACCGACATTAAAATACACATCATATCGGTTTACATTTTAACGTAAAAAAGGTGGAAATTACAATAAACAGGGAAAGGGGGAACAGGGCAACTGATAAATACAAAAGGAAGCACAGAGAGGCGAAATTTAGCAAAATGAAAAAATGAAAAACTAAAGAGAATACAGTACTTAATGAACAGCAAGCCAGAGAAAATTATTAATAAGGGCACCATTTATTGAAATTACCATGGGAACTGTGGGGTTCAAACATGATTTAGTTCTGCTAAGATGAAGTACCATCAAGTCCTACAGCGATACAATATATATTTTTACTTCAATATTAAACTGTGGATGGCTGTCTCAGGGGGGGCCCTTAGCATGAACCATGTTCATGCTAAGGGCCCCCCTGGGATCCTTTTCTTTCTTTCAGATTGTAGATTAAGCAATCCCTTCCAACCATTGACCATTCCCAGTTGATTCCATAAAGCGCATCTCATCAAATTAAAAAAAAAAAAAAGAAAAGAGCTCTGAAAAGAACTGGACATGAAACTGAAGCTGAGAATCTCCCATCTGAGAATGTCCCATCTGCCACCATTATCCACAGGAAGCACGTTCCCCTTGGAAGATAATGTACTGCTCAGGAGGACAGAGGCACCGACATCAAATTTACATCATGGAGATGTGGTCCTGCCCATGGTTGTTATACAGGCTGCATTGGAATGGGAGGAAGGAAAAAGAGGACTGGACTTAAATCTCATGAGGGCTTAGAGTAAGGATTGGCAGCACTGAGCGTTAGGGGTAGCAACTGATTCCATTTCTCTGGACAGACTGATCAAGGCCCAGTTTTACCCCAGTTGGACGCATGAACATGCAGACCTGTTGTTCTTAGAGTGTGTAATGTTCTGCTCCTACTTCTGAGCATACTATTATGTTCAGTGTCTATCAGATTAGTGGATACCTTTGCTGGCCAGTGTGTGTGCTCTGCTCATCCTCTGCCTCTCTAGATTACTGTTTGTCTTTGAACATTTAACATTCTAGTGCACTGTTTTTCATGTATGATTTCCAGTCACATTGCAAGGAGTTTTTGTTTGAATTGTCTTTAAATTGTTTCTTTCTTAGTTCCCTTCAAAAGTGGGAACTAAGGTTTTGCTCATGACCTGATTCCACCACAAGGTGGTGATCAGCAGATCTTCTGCTCTTAAGGAAAAAAGATCTATTTTAGACCATGCAATGGGATAAAACCAGAACAGGAACTGCCTGCCTAGAAAAAAATAGAGCCTTTTGGTCACCTTAAACACCCCCCCGTTTTGGAGGGAATATTATGCCTCAGATGATTCCAGTAATTTTCCACTGATTAGGTGGTAATGCCCAGACTGAGTTGTAGGTTCATAGAAGAGACAGGTGTGAAAAAGCAATGATTTTTTTTGTGTTTTAGCCATAGCAACGAGAACAATTTTAGAGACACAGAAAAAAAAAAGTTCTCACTGCAGTCTTAAAAAAAATCTGAGAATAGGGCTCAGTTATATGGGGGATTAATTATATCTTTGTTATTTTTATGCTTAGTCATTCCTGACAGTTCCGTGTGAGAAAAGAAGGGAATTTGAACATGAAAGTGCCGAATTAATTAAGTGACAGATATCCATGCTGACAGGTAGCCATTCCCCTAGCACCAGCCCAAACTGAATAATTTTAAAGCTGGGGCCTGTAGTCATACATGGAAGGAAGAAGTATAGAAGAGAGAGTGATCAATGACCATCAGACCATAAGCCACAAAGAGCAGGTGATGTTGTCCTCTTTAGGGTGTATACCGGACTGTCTATATGTTCTAGCTTTGATGTTTGTTTATATATAAAAATTCTACAATAAAGAGTTTGATAAAAGAAATGCTAACCAGTGACCAACAGTAGGCAGTAACAGCCACAGCAGAGAGAATGATCAGTGACCACAAAGTTCAGCTGAGTCAGAATAGTCTGAAACGAGCTGCAGAAGCAGGCACAGTTCGATCAGTTGATCTTGTCTGATTAGGTTTTACATGTTTACTTTAGGCTGAAATTTTCCATGACGTAGAATTTTCCAGTAGGCAGATTAGTCCTGGAGGAAACTGAATACTATGCACATTGTGATTTCTTTTACTAGACCAATAGATTTTGAAAATGTTATGGCAGTCAGCTTTTGAGACTTCACAGGTCGCTCTTCTTCAGATGTTTTAGGAATTTTCATGTAATTTTCTGAAGCTTGATCTCAAACAGCTAGCTTATTGTTAATAAAGCAGATACATGCATAAGAACTTAAGAAGTGCCATGCTGGGTCAGACCAAACACCCATTGAGCCCAATCCCTAAAAGATTCAATTTCTTGCTAGTGATTCCCTATATGGGTCTCCCTGAGTCACAGGGAGGTCCATATTGAAAAGCATTTAGCCGGCTAACTTAGAAGTTAGCTGGCTAAATAATATTTTGACACATATCTGGCTAAATTCTAATTTACTAATAAGTTAGGCAGCTAGAATTTAGCCAGATAAATTAGGGGCATTCAGGGGTGTAACTGGGATATTCAAAATTAGCTGGATAACTTAGCTGGCTAAGTCTGGTTGCACCAAAGAGCTATCCTAAAGATAGCCAGCTATAGTTAGTCGGCTAACTTTGATAGCCAGCTGTATTCAATAGTGGGGCTGAAATTTCCTTATTTGTTTGTTTTGTTTTAAACTAATACATCGAGCCTAGATTTAGGCCTGAAGCCGGGGCTTTGCCTAGGGCCTAGGCTGAGGCACAAGGCAGGGGCCATGGCCTAGGCCCGAGCGCAACGCCATGGTCTTGATGGAGGCACAAACAAATGCCGGGGCCTCAGACAAGATCTCTGAAAATGTAAAAAAACCCAAAACTCAACTGATCTGTCAAGTAACCAACAGATGCCATCACTTGATTTGGAGACCGGGTCCCAATGCTGGGTCCTTGGCCTAGGCTGGAACCCGAGCCCAGGCCAGAGGCTGGGTCCCGAAGTCAAGGCCTCTGTCAGGACCCAGGTCCAATGCTGCAACCTGGCAATGCTGTAGAATGCCATACATCAAAATGGCGCCGTCTACTGGGGTGAAAGTGCCGAAGTTAATTAACTCTAGCACAACCCCAGTGGATGCCTTCATTTGGCATTGAAGAGTCAAAGAAATAAGAGAATCCAAAGAGAAGATCCCAGACCTGGGCTCCGAGGCCTGGGCCTTACCCTGAGCCGAGGCCCAGGCATCAGGACCCGGCCTTCTGGCGAAGGCCCTGGCATCAGATCCCAGCCTCCTGGCTGAAGCCCTGGCATCAGGACCCGGCCTGGGCTCGGGCTCCAACCTAGGCCGAGGCCCCGACATTGGGACCCAGCCTCCAGGTCAGGTTACAGCTTCGGGGCTGGGCTTGGGCTGAGGACCCGGTATCAGGACCTGACCTCCAGGCCGTGGTGTCGGGCTTGGATCTGGGCTCTAGCCTAGGCCACAGCGACCCATCGTAACCTCGGCCTATGCAAGTCTGAAGCTTTGGCCAAACCTTGCCAGTGGATCGCCACTGGACCGGTTTAGTGGGACCTGGGTGGGATCTTGTCCCTGGTAGTTTTACAGGAGGGTGGGAGGAATGTTTCGCTTTTGTTTTTTGGCCCTTTTTTATGGCTTGATTTGTTTTTTTCACATGAATGAAATGAATCAAGCAATCCATGAACCAAAATTTATGAGAGAAAAACCTTATGAAAATGAAGTGAATAACAAAAATGATTTTGTAGCCCTCAAACATATCCCCCTGTGTTTTGTGGGAGGGGGGGTTGCAGCTGAGGGATAGGATTCAAATTAAAAATGCAACCCTCCAAGCACTGAGTTTTGATTAATGAAATATTAGCAGTTTATTTTATTGTTAGTATTTTGTGATTCTCTGTCTTCACATGGGTTCAAAATTAGAAAAAACCAATAATCTTTTCAAACAGAGCTTCAAATGATCTTAGTATGAAAGTTATCTACCTTTCAAAGTCTTCAGAAGTATTTTTCTTGATCCTATGAATACTGTCTTATCAATTAATCATCAAAATTGATAGACTTTTTACCCTAGAGTAGGCTGCATGCATGTTTCTAAAGTATCAAACTATAAAGGTTGTTGTGGAAACAGTTTGAAAAGAAAAGGCATTTCAATAATCCAAATTATCTTCATGACTTAACCATAAATTAACAACATACAGCTCCTCATGCTCTGAGGTCAGTGGGCCATGGCCACTGTGAAAGTTGTGTCTGAATAATGCATTCCCCCTGAAACTGAAGGGCAGTGATATTTACTAATTTTTAAGCAGGGCCTACTTTGGATCCAAAGGGGCTGGAGCAGGACCAACAAATTTTCCTGCACACGGCAATGGGCCAAAAACTCCACTGACTAGTGTGTGCCAACAGTATCATGTCCCTACCACTCTCACTCTCTTTTTCTATCAACCTTCCCTCTAGCTTGCACCTCCATATTCTTTCTCTCTCAACCCTATCTCCAATCTCTCACATATTCCCTCACCTATCCCTAGAGGTCTCCCTTTCTCAATCCCTGTGCTCTCCATATACAGCTGTCACCTATCCCTAGAGGTCTCCCTGTCTCAATCCCTGTGCTCTCCATATACAGCTGTCACCTATCCCTAGAGGTCTCCCTTTCTCAATCCCTGTGCTCTCCGTATACAGCTGTCACCTATCCCTAGAGGTCTCCCTTTCTCAATCCCTGTGCTCTCCATATACAGCTGTCACCTATCCCTAGAGGTCTCCCTTTCTCAATCGCTGTGCTCTCCGTATACAGCTGTTGCAGCCTCTCCCTCAGTCTCCCCACTCCAGCAGCATTTGATCCCTTCAGCAGCAGCAGCCTCTGTTCCCACCACCCTTCCTCCCCACTGTAGCAGCCTCTCTCTCAACCCCCACCCCCTCCCATCTGCAGCAGGGAGAGTACAGAAAGCTAGTCACAACATAGGATCAACAGTACTTTCTTTTGTCATGATATGTTGGTAATTATATCACTGCCGCTGACTCCTCCCTCATTGCTATCTCCTCCATGCATCCTTTCTTCCCTGCTGCTTTTCTGTCAGCACAGGCCCACTGCAATGTCTCCTTTGTGTCACTGGCCTGCGCTGGACGTCTCTTCTTTCTCCTGCCATGATAGACTGAAAAATACAAACCAAGAGCCGCACCATCAATGGGGTCTACACTAGAGGTCTGTAGGAGCTGCCACTGGCCCCCGGGCCTTACGTTGAAGAATACTGCTATAGAGTGCTGCAAGAAAACAAAAGTTCTCTTGTGTTTTTTCTACTTTTAGGGCTACGTGGGAGGTGTAAAGCTAAGCTGAGCTGGAAGAGGGTACAGTCATTGGTACATCACATGCTCATATAGCATAATGCAGGGCCCTCCATCATTCAAAAAAAAAAAAAAATAAAAAATATATATATATCTTCAGCTGCAAATTCATCCTGATGTAAAGATGTCCCACTGTTTGCTTAGAATTTTACTCCCATTTTCCAACTTCCCTAACACATTCCTGGGGCTGAAAAACTATAGAATTGTTGATCAAAGATTTGGGTGATTTCATGAAACAACAGTTCATCAGCACAGCCTGACTTACCTGGTAACAAGCCAAGAATATTTCTGTTTGAAAAGCACTTTGGATGACAAAAGCATTCTATAACAAACACACACGGGCCATGTCTTTTCTTTCTTTATTACAGGACCACCAGAGGGAACTGTGGAGAAGGATTAGGAAACAGAAGGGGAGCAGCAGCAACAGCAGTAGCCAAGCATTAAGCATTTTTTTTATTTATTTATTTATTTATTTATTTGGCGTTTTATATACCGTCTTTCCAGAATAAGATCACAATGGTTTACATAATCAACGTTCATATTCTTGGCTGACAATCATATTAGCATTAATAATTTAGGTCAACATCACAACAGTTATATGTTCTTGTTCATATTCGTACATATTCTTGATCAGCATGGCAGCAGATTTATATACTTCATACTTGTACATTTTTAAAGTCGGCATTACAGCAACTGTAGATTCTAATTCTACTACCTATACACGTTACATCATTCATTTTTTATTGCTCACTTCACTACCATTGTCTCTTGTACTGACATTGAAGTTATCAGTATATTGGTGTTTTATGTTATTATAGAATTACTATTTATTTTTCTTTAAGAGAACCATCTGTTCCTATTTCAAAAGTTCCCAATGCAAATAGTAACACTCATCCCAGAACACTCTGCAGATTTTTCTTTAAATTATTTTACAATTTTATACTGTTCTTTACAATGTCTAAGGTCCAGAGAGCAGTACAGTGACAAAAATGACATCATATAGACTAGTTCCATATGCCAGATGTACTAAGGTAGTTTTCCCATTTTGTGTCAATGGGGGAAAATACTTGGTACATCAAACCCTAATCTGAATGTGGCTGCTCCCAGATTATTGATTAGATGACCGGAGAGTTCCCTACCATAAAGGCCAAGCTAGGCCAGGCCTGGGTTTTACCCTATTGCATCTCTGAACTTGTAATTCAGATTTCTTGAAGCACAATTTTGTCTACATATTCAGAGATGCAATAGGATTAATCCTATGGAGCCATCTGCTCACTTTAGGGTCAGTGGAGCACCTTAGAGAAATCAACCTCTAACAACATAGTGACTTCATAGCACTTCAAAGGGGCGTGGGATAAACACTGTGGATCCATCAGGTCTAGAGGACGCAGGAAACAGAGAGTAGGATTAAATGGGCAATTTTCTCAGTGGAAGGGAGTGGACAGTGGAGTGCCTCAGGGATCTGTATTGGGACCCTTACTGTTCAATATATTTATAAATGATCTGGAAAGAAATACGACGAGTGAGATAATCAAATTTGCAGATGACACAAAATTGTTCAGAGTAGTTAAATCACAAGCAGATTGTGATAAATTGCAGGAAGACCTTGTGAGACTGGAAAATTGGGCATCCAGATGGCAGATGAAATTTAATGTGGATAAGTGCAAGGTGATGCATATAGGGAAAAATAACCCATGCTATATTACACAATGTTGGGTTCCATATTAGGTGCTACAACCCAAGAAAGAGATCTAGGTGTCATAGTGGATAACACATTGAAATCGTCGGTGCAGTGTGCTGCGGCAGTCAAAAAAGCAAACAGAATGTTGGGAATTATTAGAAAAGGAATGGTGAAAAAAACGGAAAATGTCATAATGCCTCTGTATCGCTCCATGGTGAGACCGCACCTTGTGTACAATTCTGGTCGCAGCATCTCAAAAAAGATATAATTGCGATGGAGAAGGTACAGAGAAGGGCTACCAAAATGATAAAGGGAATGGAACAACTCCCCTATGAGGAAAGACTAAAGAGGTTAGGACTTTTCAGCTTGGAGAAGAGACGACTGAGGGGGGATATGATAGAGGTGTTTAAAATCATGAGAGGTCTAGAACGGGTAGATGTGAATCGGTTATTTACTCTTTCGGATAGTAGAAAGACTAGGGGGCACTCCATGAAGTTAGCATGGGGCACATTTAATGTTGTGTCCCGGAAGTGGATCCTTAGGCCGACCGGCGAAGAGAGACGGTCGGGAGGCAGATCACGCACAGCCGAAGAAGGATCTTCACCTGGAAACCCGAGACACCCCCAGAGGAGCTGTCGACGCCCGGGTCGCTAGGGCTTAGGTGGCTTCGCCCTGGAAGTCCGAGGTCCCCCCAGGAGGAGCCCGTAGGGACCTGGACCGCTGGGACTTAGGTGAGACTACGAGCCGAGGTCACAGCAGGCAGAAGAAGACAGAAGCGTGGAGAAGTACCAAGGTCTAGGCAGGCAGCAGAAGTCAGAAGCGTGGAAACGTACCGAGGTCAAGGCAGGCAGCAGAAGTCAGAAGCGTGGAAACGTACCGAGGTCAAGGCAGGCAGCAGAAGTCCGAAGAACAGGAACAGGAACAGGAACGCTGAAACTGGCAGGCAGGATCAGGAACAGCAACTAACACTCAGGAGCGACCACGTTGCAAGGCAAAGCAGGAAGGAGCACTGCAGGCTTAAATCCCCCACCGGCGCTGACGTCAGGGAGAGGGCGGTTCAGCACTTCCGGGTGCTGGACCTGTAAAAGGACGGCCCTCGCGCGCGCGCGCGTTCCCTGCAGGGGGGAGGAGTCACGATCGGGCCTTGGCAGCGTCGGCAGCGTCTCCCTCGTGGAGACGCCGCTGCCATGCGGCCAGGCCGGCCCCGAATCCCGCGGCTCGCGGCAGTGCGGAGAGAACCCCGGTGGAGGTAAGGACCCGGTCGCTAAGGCGGCGACCGGGGCTGCAACATTTAAAACTAATCAGAGAAAGTTCTTTTTCACTCAACGTACAATTAAACTCTGGAATTTGTTGCCAGATAATGTGGTTAGTGCAGTTAGTATAGCTGTGTTTAAAAAAGGATTGGATAAGTTCTTGGAGGAGAAGTCCATTACCTGCTATTAAGTTCACTTAGAGAATAGCCACTGCCATTAGCAATGGTAACATGGAATAGACTTAGTTTTTGGGTACTTGCCAGGTTCTTATGGCCTGGATTGGCCACTGTTGGAAACAGGATGCTGGGCTTGATGGACCCTTGGTCTGACCCAGTATGGCATTTTCTTATGTTCTTATGTTCATATAAAGAGCAGGCAGCAAAACACTGCACGGAGCGGCAGTAGCCACAGAGGCATTCACGGAGCAGGATGCCAGTGGCCAGTGGTTGGTATTCCACCTTCACGGAGCAGAAGGATGGAGGGCTGCCATCTCCCAATTAAAAAAAGAAAACAAACAAAACAAAACAGGGATGGGTTCATGGGCTATAGGTATTACCAATTATTAGGCTTTTCAATATTTGATGATAGTTAATGTGACTTTCAAGGCATAATTCACTTTCAATGCATATCCAGCATAGCTCCCTGTTTCAACAGCAGGGGAGAAGAAAAACTAATACTTCACGCATATCCAGCATTGCTCTCTGCTTCAATGGCAGGGGAGAAGAAAAACTAATACTTCACGCATATCCAGCATTGCTCTCTGCTTCAACGGCAGAGAGCTATGCTGCCGCTTACTCAACTAATCAAACTTAATATTTCACTTGGAAGCAGCTCCATCACTGCTCTCTACATTAATAGTGGGGGTGAAAGGGAAATAGAACCTAAGGTTACTAAGAGCCAAGAGAAACAGATAAGTATGAGAAAAAAGAAGCGTGAAGCTTGCTGGGCAGACTGGATGGACCGATTGGTCTTCTCCTTCCGTCATTTCATTTCTATGTTTCTAATTGATATGGTACCAGATGGGTCTTATATTACTTCTCACCATGTGCACATCAGAAATATTATACAGTGTATTCTGGGTAGGATTTGTTCCTTAAAAAACAGTGTCCTGGTTTCTGGAAGGAGACTTTGTGTCATCCCTTGGATTTGAACTAACAGCCCCAATGCATTGTAGTATCTGTAGTCCCTCGCTGCTTCCAAAATGCATCAGGAGGGAAGTTGGGGAAAAAAAGCCAAGACTGGCCCAAAGTCTTCCTTCAGAAGTTGGGTCACAGATGCAAAAATCCTGGATATATTTCAGAAATACAGCACCTTCCAAGTCTTGTAGAAAAAAAAATCCCCAAACCTGATTGCAGGTGCCATGAAAGAGGAATAAAGCAGCAAAGGTACAGGATAAAAAAAAAAACCCAGGCACTGAAAGAGGGACAAAGCAGCCCAAAGAGTGTCATGAAGATCTTAAAGCATCAGGAGAGATGCAAAGCAACCATCCACAGTGGCAAGAACCCCCCAAGATGTAGGTTCTGTGGTATGGCAGCAAGGCAGAGTGTCAGAAAGACATCCAAGGTATTGTATAAGTGCTTTAGTAGCAAAACAGAGTGGCAGCAAGATTCCCGAAGTGTAGCATCAGGAAATATGGAAGGTAGCAAGGCAGGGTGGCAGCAGGACCCTCAAGGTGTAGTGTCAGGAGCAGGGCGGCAAGACAGGGGGGCAGCAGGACCCTCAAGGTGTAGCATCATAAGAACATAAGAATTTTCCATACTGGGTAAATAAGGGTCCATCAAGCCCTGTATCCTGTTTCCCACAGTGGCCAATGCACGTCAGAAGTACCTGACAAGATTGCAGACAGTAAATAGATCCCATGCTGCTATTGTGCAGTGATAAGTAGTAGCTATTTTTTAAGGCTGCTTGGTTAATAACAGTTAATTGACTTTTTCTCCAAAAACATGTCCAAACCTTTTTAAAACCCAGTTACACCAAATGCCTTAACCACATCCTCCAGCAATGAATTCCAGAACTTAATTCTGAGTTGAGAGACAAAGAATTTTCTCAAATTTGTTTTGAATCTGATACTTACTAACTTCATGGAGTGCCCCCTAGTCTTTGTATTTTTTGAAAGAGTAAATACCCGATTTACATTTACCCATTCTATTCTACTCATGATTTTATAGACCTCTATCTGGAGCAGGGCAGCTTCACCTTAATTACTTGCCCTCTTCTCCCATCTTGGCTCTATCTTGACTACTACCTCACTCAGGAATTTCTTGGTTGCTATACTTCCTAATCTCACTGCAGCACTTTCCAATGGGCCATAGACTTGAATGGGAGACATGAAAAAATGAAACTAACATTTTTGTTTAATTTGTGGGCACCCTCTATTCATTTTGGAGGTATACAAATGAAACAAATATGGCCTCATTTGTTGCATTTTACCCATTTGTTTCAAACAAATGCACATCCCTACTCCTTCCTCCTTCCCTGGTTCAAAACTTCCACTAATGAAGAACCCTTTATTGTTAATCTCCTGAGGTCTGGTTCTAATCCAGGCAGAACAGCAGTTCCAGCAGGAACATGACACTGTGTTTCTAAGCAATAATCTGGTTCTTTCATAATTTATCCTCTAGGGAATAGGCTCATTGCCTCATAAAGCAGAGCAGGAAAGCTATTAGTGCTTAATTATACATGTGTTTGTTACCGTCCTCAAAACCGGGCGAGAGGGAGGCACAGGGGTGGTTAGTTGCCAGAGCTGCATATATTTATTGGAACAAATCTTGAGATATCTGAAAGCAATCCTGCTGACTGCCTGGGAGAGGGAATGTTTCCAAATATGCTAATTTGCAGGTATGTATTTCTGCTTGCCTGCCTGCTGACTGACACCTTTTGTTTCACTGTGAGAAGCAGAAGGCACAAAACAATGCTGTAGCAAAAAATCGTTTGGGTTGGCTGACCAGGGTGCAAATTAAAAGAGGAAACTGTTTATTTCTGGGGAACACTGCACCAGACACATCTGGAAGTCCTTTATTGATCTATCCTGTTCTGTTGTTACACAGCTGTCCCAGAGCCCTGTGCTGTATTGTGCACCACTCTGTCTCTGCTGTGTGCCAGTAAGGTACGGTAGGACATTCTTCTGCTTGGACAATTTGCTTGTTTTCTCACTTTTGGCTGTTAATTAATAAATCAAGAAAACATTTTTGGACTTTGATGCCTCTTTGTTAACACAATTTCTTTGAGTGGCATAGGTGTACCTGTTCTGTGACTTCCAGTTTAATGTTTGATGATCTTAACTTTGCATATTAGTGTTTGTAGCTTAACTATGGCTCACTGGAAGAGGACTGGTAAATTCCACCTGTGTTTTCTCTTCTAGTAACACAGTAGGTCAGGGGCTGACTGGCTGTGGGGTCCCCAGGACAGGTTTGGGAAGCCCTGCAGTAGGTGTTGGTCCACCCAGTGAGCCTGTTTTCCTCAGCCTGCTATACCTAAGAATATCTCCCAGCTGTCAATTGTACAAACTTGACCACCTGCAGGATATCAGCCCTTCTGCTTTTACCTTCAGTTGGGAAGTATAACCCATGCTAGAAAACTTGCCTTGCTTATTTTTGTTTTGTCAAAATCATTTTTATTAAAGAATAACACAAGGATAATCAAAACCAGACTTTGGGGAAGATAAACACAGTATGCTTCAAGAGTAACCCCATTGTTTACCACAAGAACGATCCCCCAACATAGTGAAGACAACTGTCTCAACCCCCCGTGTACTCTCCTTTTGAGGTCCTATGGGCCAAAATAAACAGTATACTCAAACCATAACCCAGCACCCAATCACATCACAGACATTCCGCACACAACCCATAACCCCCTCCCCCTTCCCTACCCTGGGAGACATCCCCTCCTTAACAAACATTATCAAACATTTGCAGAGAAAGATATTGCAAAGGCCCCAACCAAGTTCGGTCCCCATCATAACATACTCTGATCTCTGATTAATTGGCAAAGCATAAGACATTGCTAAAGGTCCAATCATTTCCAAGAAGGATGATATCCGCCTGGTTACAGAAAGGTTTGCTGTTCATTTTCTACTTTTATGATAATGACTCGCCAACAGTGCGCAATTTCGCATCTTTGGCTAAAGATTATGACTTGCCAGGTAAACATTTCTATGCGTACTTGCAGACCCATCATTATCTCCAATCATTTCACTGGACTGAGGAGTCCTTTCGTAAGGAGTCAGCTTTCACACAACGTTTCTTTGATAGGGCCATAAAGTGTAACTCTATCAGAGGCTGGTGTAAGTTCGGTAGATCATATCGCTCTGTGCCGCATGTGGCCTCTTTAGCCAGGTATTGGACAGCGGAGTGGGACATGGATATCTCTACTCCATACATGCTTTCATGTTTCCAGCTTATGCCAAAAAGCCTACCGGACCTCTCTCTTCAAGAGTTACAATTCAAGATTTTGCACCATATTTTTTGCGATGACATTCGCCGCTGCCGGATGGGGAGGGCATCTTCCCCTAAATGTATTAAATGTCATCAAGTGACGGGTATTCTGGCGCATAGGTTGTTTGCTTGCCCTGTTTTGAGAGCCTTTTGGACGAAAGTGCTTGCAGTAATTGCTCAATGTACAGGCTCCTCTATTGGGTGGACAGGCAAGTTACTTCATTCTGGATTAAGGGGTGCTCTCTCTTCTTATAAGTTGTCCTTGGATAAATTTGGCCACCCTGCAATATTGTTGGCATGCCGAACGATCTTAGCTGACTGGATAACACCGGATGCGCCACCCAATTTGCGGGCCTGGTTTGGACGATTGGCATTAACAATGCAAATGGAGCGGCTGGTCACCCTGAATAATGAGAGGACACAGGACTCGATCTACCAGGCATGTTGGTCTACTTGCTATGACCTTTTGCCGTCGGACCTTCAAACCTGCCTTGCTTATATCTTAGTATCTTAGAATGTACCAAATCTCTGTTATTGTAGCCTGTTGGTTGACATTGCATTTTCTTCTTGGGAGTTTGATGGAGCTGTACCACCAATGTGCAAGCCAGCTTTGTCATCTCCTGTTTTTGGACCTCTACCTTTTTAGGAAGATAAACCTATATGTTTCCTTACAATGGCAAGTCTTATGTTCTTATTTTCATTTCCATCCTCTAACCACTAGGGTTCCTCTGTGTTTATCCCACACCCTTTTTAATTCCATTACTGTTCTTGTCTTCATAACCTCTTCTGGGATGATATTCCTTGTATTTTTTGACATCGCTGCACCATTAGTGCTTCTGTGCCGGTTGGGCACCCACCCCTTCCAATTATTTGCATACGGTATACTCCTTTCTTCAGACGACTGATTGCCGCTGTTGCGACTGTTGCTGCCCGATGTCTTCACTCCGCCCTCTTTACCTCTGTGGCGACTCCCTCCAGGTCTGAAGGACGGCTGGCTGCCGCGGCGTCTCCCTGCCGTGTCTCTCCAGCATTCCCAGGCTGGCTTGAAGCTGCAGATCCGCCATTTTGCCTGAAGCCTAGGGCGCGCTCCGAGTGAAGTACCAGCAAGGACGCGAACCTCAGGGGCGTCCCCTGAGATGACGTCATCCGCTTCCGATATTTAAAGGTCTCTGATATCTCTACTAGTTGAGTTAGCATGGGCTAAGGTTCAGATTGGGTTCCCTGCCTAAGCTACTCTGCCTCCTCGGACTTACCAGAGGTACCCGCTCCTCAGGGGCCTCGCTTTCTCTCTTTGCCTTTCAGGTTACAGACAGGAACCGGTACTCGCTCCTCGAGGGCCCTCATTCCTGACTATCTGCTGATTCTCTTCTGCCTGGAAGTCATCATTATCTACATCATTGTGAGTTACCATCGCTCTCTCAGAGCTTTCCCTGGAACCAGGTACTCACTCCTCGAGGGCCTATCCTTTCCAGCTCTTGAGCTCCCTGAGACCAATGTGTGAGTGTTGTCATCTAGTTCTGTTCATGAACTCTGCATACCCTGCCTACTCATTGTCTACAGTTTCTCAACAGCTCAGCCTTCCAGGGATTGCTGTTACAGTATCTGAGAGACTTCAGTCCTACCGGGCACTTCAGCTCACTACTGCCACCTCTAGGGGTTTCAAGACCAGTTTAATAAAAGAACTAGTGTGTGTCTGTCTCCATACTCTAAGCCTAGCCGGTGGTCCCTCTCGGGATCTTTCCCCAGGGACATGGTCATCTGCCACTGGCCCAAGGATCCACTTACTACTATCTCCGGCAGTCTATAACAACAGATTGCTAAGTCCGCCTACGGAATATATCAGATTGACACTCCTATCTGATTGCTCCTCCCATCAGCATAGCGGATCATGACAGCCCCTTGATTTAACTCACCCATGTTCCTTTATCACCATTTTTGAAACACTTCCGCAAGGCCCAGTTTTTGAACTCCCAGTCACATCTAGCATTTCCTCTGTGTGGGCATGGATTTGACCAATTTGCAACCCACTGGAATGCAATTTGACTAGTTGAGTATTTGGGCTTCTGTCCCTCCCAATGCAGCCCATGAGGTAAAACACGGTCTGTGTCGGGGGACCAAAACATTTCCTGTACTCTGGGAATAAAAGTTGGAAATGCTTGGAAAATATCTTCATTGACTGATTTATTCGAACACCCCTATTAGGATCCAAGAACCTCTAATG
Organism: Rhinatrema bivittatum; assembly: GCF_901001135.1. Lineage (NCBI taxonomy): Eukaryota > Metazoa > Chordata > Amphibia > Gymnophiona > Rhinatrematidae > Rhinatrema > Rhinatrema bivittatum. The sequence continues at coordinate 94,087,885 of NC_042622.1, read as the reverse complement.
CTAAAACATTTTATTTGGTTTGTTACCATCTAGTATATCGCTCATCGCCTCCACTCCATTCCTCGCTATTCCTTGTATCCGCCACCCTTTTTGTGAAGAAATATTTCCTGATATTTTTCTTGAGTTTATCTCCTTGCAATTTCATTACATGATTCCTAGTTCTACAGCTTCCACTCCATTGGAAAATATTTGATTCTTGTGCATTATTTATATCGTTAAGGTATTTAAAAGTCTTTACCTTATCTTCCCTGTCTTTCCTCTCCTCCAAGGTATACATATTTAAGTCCTCCAGTCTCTTATCATAAATCTTTTCTGTGCAAATCCTACACTATTTTGACTAGTTTTCTCTGGACACTTCTATTCTCTTTCTACCCTTTTTGAGATACCCAACTCATGATTTTATCTTTTTGAGATAAAATCATGAGTGGGGTGACATGGGTAAATAGGGAATGGTTATTTTCCCTTTCATAAAATACTAAAGCAAGGGAATACTCCATGAAGCTAAAAACCAGAAGATTTAAATCAAACCATAGAAAGTATTTTTTCACTCAATGTCAATCAAGCTATGGAATTTGTTGCCAGAAGATGTGGTCAAGGTGACTAGCATAATGGGGTTTAAATGAAGTTAGAACAAGTTCCTGGAGGAAAAACACATAAACAATTATTAGCCGGGCAATTTTAGAAAAACCATTGCTTATCCCTGGGACTGAGCAACAACAAATAGATCTACGTTTTGGAAGACACTGGGTACTTGTGATCTGAACTGGCCACTGTTGGAGACAGGATTCTGGGCTCAACGGACCTTGGTCTGACCCAGCATGAGATATCTTATGTTCATTATGACACAGTTCCACATAGGTGACTTTTAAACAACAGAGCATCTTAGGCATCAGTCCTAAAATGAATGATCGGCTTAGAAACTAGTTCTGTTAGAAGTGACAAAGGGTATTGGTAAACGAAGTTCATTCTGAGGAAAGGAGGGTTACCAATGGTTTGCTGCAGGGATTGGTACTCAGTACGATTCTTTAGCAATATTGTGGAGAGGCTGTCAGGAAAAATTTGCCTTTTTATAGGTGATACCAAAATCTGCAACAGGGTAGACAACCTGGAAGATGTGAAACACATGAAATGGGATCTAGTAAAGTGTGATGCTCACTGCTCGTGGGAAGGACCTCAAACGGTAACACTTACTCCGATGCCGGCCAGATGCTGCCACTTCGCGTGGCAGGGAGATGCTGCCAGCAGCCCTATACGGCCATTACCACTTTCCATCTGATGCTGAGCTCTAGGCGTGTGCATGTGACACCACTCTCCTTAAAGGGTCCATTGTAGGAAAAGCACACGGTGCCCTTGGATGACGTTTTGGCTGCCTGCCCTTTATAAGGGCTCTTCACTCATTCAGCCTGGCCTCAGCAAAAAGGTCTCCTGGTTCCTGCTCCTCCTGATTCCAGTCGTATGTCTTGCTCAAGCCTTCCAGCCTGGGTCCTACCTTCAGCATCAGCCCGGTTCCTGCTTTCGGCTCCAGCCTGGCTCCTGCGTTCAGTATCAGCCTGGTTCCTGCCTTCGACTCCAGCCTGGCTCCTGCTTTCAGTGTCAGCCTGGTTCTTGTCTTCAGCTCCAGCCTGGTTCCTGCCTTCAGTGTCAGCCTGGCTCCTGCCTTCAGCTCCATCTGGTTCTTCTCTTCAGCTTCTGCCTGTTTCTGTCTTCTCAGCCTTTAGCTTTGCTTCGCCTGTGGCTCCGCTGCAGTCTCTAACTTCGCTTCAGCCCTCAACCTTGTTTCAAGCCACAAGCCTTGCCTCAAGCCATCAGTCTTGTCTTTGCCTGGCTTCAGCTGCAGCTTGGTCTTTGTATAGACTTTTTGGACTCAGTTATAGTCTGGCCTATGCCAAGACTCACTCACCCACCGCTTGCGTGGGTCTCAGGATTCTACCTATGAGACTGCATCACAGCAAGAGGGGCTCACACATATGCAGTTCCTTACATGAAGCTTGAGGAATGATCTGCAGTTAGGCAGCAAAGATTTAATGCAAAAAATTGTAGGGGCATGCATTTGGATTATAAAAACCCAAGGGATCAGTACAGTATAGTATGTTCTAATCTTAAAACAGCAGCAGGATCTGGGAGTGATTGTATCTGATGATCTTAAGGTGGCCAAACAGGTAGAGAAGATGATTGCAAAAGCCAGAAGGATACCTGAGTGTAAAGGGAAAGGAATATCCAACAGGAAAAGGAAGGAGTTATAATCTGGTGTGGTTGTGGACCCTGGATCGTAGTGAGAGCTGACTCCACCCTCAGGAAGGAGCCCTGTTGGGACTCACTACGATAGGCGTGGCCTCATCTGAGACGGACACAGAAGTAAGAGACTTTATTAGACTGGAACGTGGGCAATACCCACGTTCCAGTCTAATAAGGTAGTAAGGTAGCTCAATGATGATGTCCTTGGTAGTGGCCCGCAGAGCAGGGTATGCCAGGAACTCCTCTCCCGATGACACACCTCTTCAGGGTAGATCTGGTAGTGGCCCGCAGCACGGGGTACGCCGAGGATCAGCGAGTAGTAGTTCAGAGAGGTGCTGGAGGTCAGCAGAGCAAGGTAGATGACAGTACTCACTCCGAAGTGTAGAAGAAGGTAGCTGAGATGAGCACGGTAGTGGCCTGAGGCACGGGGTACACTGGCGGTTCCGTAAGCAAGCTGGTAAAAATGAGAATCGTACTCACAAAGCTGATCTAGGCAGGATCCCAAACAAGGCTAGACGGATTCTCCAGGCAGAAAGGCCCTCCGAGGAGCAGATAGCCAGAATGTGACAAGGCCCCCGAGGAGCGGGTACCTAAGGCATTCTAAGTCCAGGAGTTCAGGAATGAGTTCAGAGTAGTGAAGCGAAGCATCTCCAAAGGAGTGGAATAAGCAGGAAGGAAGTCCTTGCTAACTCGTAGGAAGCATAGGCTGGATGGATTAAATACACTGGCGGATTAAATACACTTCATGCGGAGGGGACGCCCCCGAGGTTCCCGCCATGACATGAATAAGAGAAGACCTGGTGCGCAAGCACGTGCCCTAGGTAATCCCCAATTCAAGATGGCAGACTCGATCGCCCACACTGTCCCGGGGACACCGGGGAAGGTGGCATTTGCAGGCTGAGGCCACCATGGCTCTGAGAATCGCTGGTACAGGGAAAAGAGAGGTGAGCAGCAGAGGTCACAGCCGTCTGCAACCGACAGGCGCAACAGAAGGTGATGTTGTCTCTGTAAGTCTAGTGAGACTTTATTTGGAGTACTGTGTACAATTCTGGAGACTGCATATTCAAAAGGATAAAAAAGCAGAGTCAGTTCAGAGGGCAGCTGTTAAAATGGTCAGTGGTCTTTGAATCTTCATCATAAAGCATACGGGGACAGATTTAAACATCTAAATACATATACCCTGGAGGAAAGGAGGGAAAGGGGAGGAGATATAATAAGAGATGTTTAAATATCTCCAAGGAATACATGCACAGGAGGTGAGCCTCTTTTAATAGAAAGGAGATTCTGGAATCTCCTAATTTGATTTAGTTTTGTATTTTGCTGCTGTATTTTGACTTATTGTGAACTGCTTTGGATCAAACTTATGTTTCAGGATGACAGTATAGAAGTATAACATGTTTATATTCATATTATTATGCCTTGTCCTTGAATTTCTTTATTTATTGAAAATGCCAACTTCTTGTGTTGTATTAACATCTGCTAAATATCTGAACGTTTCTATCATATCCCTCTTTCCCTTGTCTCTATTATTGGGTACACTTTGAGTTTCTTAAGTATGTCTTGAAAAAACTGTGTTGCATGCCCTGTACCATTTTGCAGCCCTTCTCTGAATTGTTTCTATCTGACCGATATTCTTACAAAGGTACAACCTCCAGAACAGAAGTTAGCACTCAAGGTGGGGTATCGCTATGGACCCACACAAAGACAATATTATCTCCTTTTCCCTGCTGTGAAACCCTCTCTTTATGCGCACTTGTGTGCTTGTGGAATTGGCCAAGCTTTCTTGGGAGTCTTGGACACCATACAATTCTGTGATTCAGACTTTGGAAGGGAGAAGCAGATCCTATGTGTAGGGTTATGCATGACACCTGGAAAGGCAACGAGGGCCAAAACATCAGATTTTATGGCACTGACCTGGAACTAGTAAATGATGGCACTAAAGCCTTTAAGAAATGCCTAATACCATCCATTAGCTGTTCATGTCATGAGCAAGGAGAACACAGACTGGCACTCACTATCCCTCACCCATCCTTAAGGTCTTAGTTTATAAAATAAATATCTCAATTTGTAAATAGTATCTTTCTTCCCTGAAATCAGTGGGGATAGGGGGCTAATATGTGAAGCTGAGGCACCGTCTGCAGTGCGTCAAGGCTTTCTCCCTTCTCTCCAGGGGATGGCTTAAAATGGAAGAGGGAGCACCAGCTCACGGGCGAGATTATTTTTCATACAAATTAACAATTTCCTCTACATCAGCGCATATGGTGGCACTTGTACATCTCCTAAATTGATAATGGGAAGTAGCACAAGGATTCTTTCACCCGCCATCATCTCTCCAGGACAAGAGAAAAGGAGTCGGCTTTCAGAAAGCCCTGTGCTTAAGCCTATGCTCCCCCATCACAGCACTTAAGGCAGGCTGCTTCTCCTCAACCAGCTGATGGTTCATGTAATACCTTGTTTCACCCAGCTCTCTGCAGTCTGTCATGCTAAATCTGCAGCTTCATTTGTTTTCCTGGCTGCTTTCTGCTCCTTGGTCCTTTGTACTAAAGAACGGCTTTTGGCAAAGCACCGTACCTGTTTTGAATTTCACAGATTTCGCTTAATGACAGATCATTAGTGGAAACATTAAAATTTTGGGCATGAAGAGACTTGTTTAACAGCTGGAGAACTGGTACTGGGGCATTTTCCTCATAACAAGCAAATAATTGGTTCAGGTTTAGCTCAACCAGCAGCCATCCTGAGTGGAATGGCTAGCAAATGAGCTTTGAAAAAACTGGTCTTGTTAAAGGTGTGATTGCTTTGTACTGCATTTGAGAGGAAAGAAGGCAACAGTGATGGGACTGAATGTTTTAATTGGAAATTGATAGTGGCAAGTTGGTTTGTTAGCAGTGAGCTCCTATGAACTGGCACAGGGATAATTGGATGGGTCAAAAGATTGCAGACTTCTGGGAGGGGGAAGGGGGGGAGGCAGGCTCAGGGTCCCTCAAGAGTCTCTTTTCATGCTGCTGATGGACAGAGGATGAGGGAATGTGGCGGCTAAGTGGTTAGAGCATTGAACTGGGATCCAGGAAAAATCCCAAGCTATGAATTGATGACTCCCCCTGCCACATGACTCAGTGGGCTAAGTCATGTTACATCTTTGTGCCTATAGTACTCAGGGCAAAACAAGGCATTTGTCTTTATCTTCTTTTCTTATTTAACAAATATATATTTTTAGAATAATCGTTTTGAATGGATACTTTCTTTTCCCTTACATTCCTTATTTAACAGTTGCTCTTTTTCTGCTTCTCTCTCCTTCACCTTTTCATTTCCCTCCCTCTCTCTCTCAGTTTCCCTCATTTTAATATCAGCATTCAAGAAATCATTATAGTAAGCAAACTTCTAAGATGGGAGAGAAAAATCCTCCCCCCTGGTTTTTTTTTTTTTTTGCAAAGAGAATGCTGAGTAAAATTGCTGGATTTTAGCTTGCAGAACATTAAAGCAGGAGGATCTCTCAAAATTCACTTATGGTTTCCTTTTGTGTGCTTGTGTGTGTAAGAGCTTTCATCAAATACTTTCTTAATGTAGGCATTTTACAGCAAATATGTGAGCAAAAAAAAAAATTCCTGCACCAATAGTAGTATTTACTTTTGTTCTGGTTCATTCTAGCTTGACATGCTGAATGCACAAAATGTGGAGACAGCACAGCAAAGATATGAAAATCAGAAGATCCACCACCCTAAGAGATTCATTTCAGAAGATCTAGAATGCAGCAGGAGTAGCTTTGTGAAAAACAAGACTTCATGGCTGCACAGAAAAGGGGATTGTGATTTCTTCACTGGTCTCCTGCTTACTTGTTGTTAGTACAATAAGTTCGTGTCACCAGGGTTGAGCCAGTACCAATCCAAACCTAAGCATGATCTGTGGTCCATTTGGGTTTTTTGCTTATTTCTGACTTCACATTGCAATTCAGAAATCACTTTTCATAAATTAGGATTTGTAATCTGCAGTTCACAGACTGCTTTTTTAGAACTAAGGTAGTGAGTAGCCTTATGAGCTATTTAAAGGTAGGTATGTGATGAGCAAATGGCTGAAGGGTGGAAAGAAGATTCATGGCGACTTTCAGAGCCATAAATTGGCCACCAAGGATGGACTTTGTGCATCTAAGCCTGCTGAGCAGCAGTCTCTGAGCTGTTTGATGATGCCCAATATTTAACAATTTTGAAAGTGTGAATTGAAGGGGTGGGGAGGGGGCCATGGTCAGAGTAACATAGATGAATTGAGATTGTGTTATTTACTACCCTGCAAAAGCTCCATGAAAAATTAAATGTAGGTCAGAATGAACAATATCACTGATTGTGCTTTTTATTTTTTGCCCTGTAGATAATAAGCAAACTAAATAAAATGAGATAAGGGATTTTTCTCCTGTTTAGATATTGTGCACAGACAGAGGTCAATATTCAGTGCCATGTAGCTGGTTATGTTCTGACCTAGTTGGCTAAGTAAAGGTGTTTCAATATTTGACTGTGGTCAGCAGCTGCAATGTAGCTGGATAAATCTTCAACAGGCTAAAAAGTTATCTAGATAAGGGAGGGTCAAGAGAGGGGTATCCTAAAGTTAGCCAGATAAACCTATCGGTTAACTGTGAGATAGCCAAATATTCAGTGTTGCAACCTCCCCACTGAATATCTCATCCAAATTAGTCGGATAAGTATATCCAGCTAACTTGCTCAGTTGGATAGCAGCTGAATATTGAATTTATAGATCCCGATAAGGTGCAAATAGTAAAAAAAGCTGCATAAATAAAACAGTGAATACGTATCAGCAAAGCACATGTCTGTTAAAGCTCTTCCAGGCGTTCCAGGTTTCTGAATGTTAAAAGAAAGTGTGATCAGTTCCCTGAAGAAGGAATCTGTGCAGTCTCAAAAGGTTATGTAAGGCATCAGCACTATTTAATAAATCATTTCATAACCTGCCCATGGTTACAGAACATAAGAATATAAGACATTGCAAATGCATACTGGGTCAGACCAAGGGTCCATCAAGCCCATTATCCTGTCTCCAACAGTGGCCAGTCCACAGGACATGCTTATTTATTTAGTTAGTTAGATTCATATTCTGCTTTTTGCACTTTTTTCAGCACTTCAAAGTGGATTACATTCAGGTACAGTGAAGGTATTTCCCTATTCCCCGAGGGCTTACAAGTGCAGTGAAGAGCAGACTGGGACCCAAGGGAGAGGGGAAGAGGTAGATGATGCTACTGGCAGCCTCGCCAAAGTATACAGAACTGACTTTGGGAACTGTGGTTGAATGTTGCTTGTGCCTTTGATTGCCTGCTCCCATCTTACCAATTGTGTCAGTGTCATTCATGTGTGTGCTATAACACTAACAGGAAAATGTCAGAATGCGCAATCTTTAGCAACAAATATATTTCTAGTGATTACTTTTCCTGCCTTAGAATGATCCAAAAACATGCCCTTTTCTGCAGATCATAATGAGACACATTTTCAAAGTGCAGCATGAAACCGTGTACATTAATCCTAAATGGATTTGTGTGTGCTTTCAATCTGGAAGCTTTTGGAAAAAAAAATAGAATAAAAAAGAAAATTAAAAAAGAAAAGATACAAAAGAAAAGAAAAAAAAATGAAATAAGCGTATTGCCTTTAGGAATAAAAAGATGTAGATCAGCTGGAGAAGAAAATGGTATTTAGTATCTGTGATGCTTTGTATTCTTTAGAGACTCCACTGACAGATTTGTAAGATTTTATCTGGAAGGTGTTCATCTTTCTTAATGTTCTGCTGTCTAACATATTCTCTTACAAAAACCAAATCTGACCTAGGATCTTCAGGGATACATTCTGTTATCTGTCAAAACCATTCACACTATGTCCTGATAGGGATTTGGGGCAGGGAGGTTTATCATCACTTGCATTTGTATAAATAGATTCTGGTCTGATATCTACCACAATTAATTGAAGGAATAACTTTGGTTGTTGTTAAGTGCCATCAAGTTAATGTGGACTCCTGGTTGACACGATGAACTAGCTCTCTTCAAAATGACTTATCACCAATTGCTTTCTGAAGTTCCTGCACAGATATATTAGTTTTCTTGATCCCATCCATCCACCTTGTCTTCTGTCTTCCTCCTTTCCTCTTCCCTTCCATTTTACCAAGCATGATCAAGTTCTAGTCCACTGTTGCCATGCATCACATGTCTAAAGAATATTGATTTTCTGCTTTAGCTTTATGATTTCAAGGGAACAAATAGACTTTATTTGGCCCAGGATTCACTGATTAGGTCTCATTGCCATCCATGGAACCTTGAACAATCTTCTCCAACACTACATTCCAAATGTATCAATTCTCTTTGTCTGTTTTTTTGTAATGGTCAACTTTCACATTTACATTGCTTCTGGAAAACCAATGAGTTTACCATTCCACTTTTAGTTGTCACAGTCAAGACTGACATTGCTGTTCTTCTAAACATTAGCTGCCTTCTGCACTGTACAATGCAATAAGTGCACCATTTCAGACACTGAGATAGCTAAACACAAGCTATATTATTAATATCATGCTATAGCAGAAGCAGTTATCATTTTTTGTTGGACTGCTCATGCTAGCCATTCATCTACATTAGTTGTCCTCAACCTAATCCTTTGGGATCCCCCAATCAGTCCTGTTTTCAGAATATCCTCAACGAATATGCATGAGATATATTTATATTCATTGGAGGCAGTGCATACAAATATATCTCATGCATATTCATTATGGATATCCTGAAAAGCAGGCAGAACAGAGAACTCACAAGGACTGAGTTAAGGATCACTGATCTACATTGTACCATGATGCTAATTTATACTTTTACCAGTCACTGTGAGAGTGTATCATAGCAATGATGATTTCCCCTATTGTCACTGTAGCTCTATATGACATGAGTCATTTTTCATGTAAGATTCAAGAACTATATATAGCAGGACTCCAGTTTGCTGGGGGGGGGGGGGGGGGATATGAATCTGGGGTGCTATGTTGTCCCCAGGGCCTATCATTCTTTTTCAAAGGAAAGCCCATAGCTGCTGGGGTGCTGGGGTTCCTCCAGCAGGGTGCAGGTTTTCACCTTTGGAGCCCCTGCTACAGAAATGGGGCAATTCACTCTGTTTAATGCTCAAACGTACTGGTTAGTGGGTACTCACAGTGGCTGATCTGCTCTAAGGTATGGTGCACTCTTGCAATAAAAGGACAGAGATCAATATTGGTGTTCAACTGCAAAAACTTTACTTCAACTTAAACAAAATCATCGAAGATAGAACTGCAAAAAATCATTAAGAGCAAAATAAAAATCTTAACAAGAAAAACAGTGGTTTCTTTATCCATAGTGCATCTTCTAGCTACTCTCCTTTCTCCAACTGACCCAGTCTCCAACGTCGCTGCTATCCCTGCCCCATAGAGGGTGGGATTATTGTCCTCATTCATAATCATAAGCTGGGAGTAGCCCTCAAACCTCCTTGTTGATTCATAAATAGCTGTTTCCAAAAAGTCTCTTAACAATACAGATTCCCAGGTTTGCTGTTAACTGTGTTCAAAGAGGGAAGAACCCCAAGAACTCAGTCCTTCTAGAGATGGGGTTTTTCCTTCTATCAGGAAGTGATCCACTAGATAGCAATACAAAAAAACCCCATTACTTCTTCAACGTATTCTCAAAATTTCTCTCCTCTCACTATTCCTACTTCTCTTTACTTCTCTATTTCCTAAGTAAATCCACAAAGGCAGCAGACAGAACCTGATCAGTCTTCTAGAGTAGACTCCACAGAGAAAAGACCCTTTGCACATACTCAGAAGAAATTTTATATCCCTGAAATACATCCCACAAAAAGGTGGGGGTAAAGACAAGGAAAAGACCACAAAAAAATGCAAAAATTCTAAATTGTTGGAAAAACCAGGGCAAAAATAGTAGCAGAGGCTACATATACAAGCTACTGAGACTTTGCCTTACATTTCTCAGACATACACCAGAAACTGCACAACCCAGTATGAACATGACTTTCCAGCATGCTGTGCTCCTGGGGTGACAATCTGGTCATGGCTTATAAGGCACAGTTGAATCATCCTTGGTCTTCTAGCTCCCTTTTCCAAAGTTTTCCTGTAAGAAAAATAACTGGTTAATTTTAAAAGGAACGTGTGTGCACCCATAAATGCAAGTATTGGCACGCGAGCAGAGATACGCTTAATTTTATGTTGTGCGCACAAGTATATGCGTATCATTTAAAATATCCCTTCCATGCATATTTGTGCAGTCTTTACGCTCATATTTTGATAAGATGCTCAAGCAAGTGGCCGTATGGAGGGAGAGAGAGAGAGAGACAATATGACACTATATATCTCCCACTGTAAGAGGGGCACTTTCAACTCAGGGTGGGTTTTAGGGGGGTGGTGTTACAAGTAACCCTCCCCCCCAAAAAAAACCAAGGCATGGAGGCCTGGTCCTCCATGGTCTTCTCCTGCGTTGACAGCTTTGTCTTCATGTTCCTGATGTCCTTTATCCAGGTCTTCAGTCGTCTTCATGTTCTTGTTGCCCTTCGTCCATGCCTCCAGATGTCTTCTGGCTCCAGATGTCCTTTGTCCGTGCCTCCAGATGTCTTCTGGCTCCAGATGACCTTCATCCGTGTCTTCAGATGTCTTCATGTTCCTGATGTTCTTTGTTTGTGCCTCCTGATGTCCGATGTCCATCCTGATGCCTTCGCCTTCGCCTTTGCCTCTGCCTCCATGCCTTGGTTCCTTGATGTCCACTTTCCTGGCGTGCCGTGGTCATGGTCCGTGACCAGACCCATGGGTGGGCTGTGGAGGGTGTCTCATGGTACAAAGGCCATCTTCATCTCCACAGTGCAACCCTCCGGAAGACTTTGCTTCAGTCCTACGTTTTTAATCCTTGAGAATCGTGAATCCTGTGCTTGAATCTTGTCCCGGTCTTCGGAGCCTATTGCAATTTGCGTCCATCCATGTCAAGACTCTGTTCGACCCTGCTCTGCACCAGCGTGGTCCACGACCAGTCCCGCGGGTGGACTGTGTAGGGTGCGCCCTGGTGCAGGCCTCTTCAGTATCTTTGTCATTTTCCGGTATCATCTTCCACTATCTCTCCTAGAGCCTGCTTCGAGCCCAGCGTGGTCTGCAACCAGTCCCACGGGTGGACTATGTAGGGTGAGCTGCGTTGCAGTCTTGACCCAGTGCTTTGATCCTTGTCTTTGTCTACAGTGCCTTGATCCTTGCCTTTGTCTACAGGGTCCTCGCCTGAGTCTTCATCCAAAGTCTTCTGTGTTCTAAGGACTCTGTCTGCCCTCGTCCTCTGTCTGGTCTGCTGCCTCTTGCCATACCCAGCAGCAGGTCCGAAAGGGCTTGGAATGGTCGGAGGACTGTTCATCGATCTACATTGCGCTTTTGGTCGTCCTGGGGCGTGCAGGTCCGGTAGAGGGTCAGACCTTATATCCTTGTCTTCACTTCAGCCTTGTTCTGCTCTTCGTTACCCATGCTCGCACCAGCTCACCTCCCACGGTGTGTCTTGGGGCTTCTCCCTGAGGAATGCCGTGGCCCAAGGGCTCACATCACCTGCTTTAGAAACAACCACGCCTCTGCGCTCGTAACAATAGCCGAAGGCCTCCAAGCCCTCAGTTCGTAACAGCTGCCGGAGGTCGCGCTCGAAACAGGATCCGAAGGCCCTCAAGCCATCGGGTCGTAACAGGAATGCCCCTTTTCCTTGATGCGCGCCCTTCCTTGCTTCTTAAAATTTGAGTGGTACGTATGTGACTGTTTTTGCATGAGCAATGCTTTTAAAATCTACCTTTAAGTTATTTATTTAAAATATTTCTAACCCACCTATCTGCAATGCAAGGTTACATAATAAACATCCATAATGATAAAATTAAATAACACATATTAAAATGAAATATAATACCACAAACTGATAAAATGTAACAAAATAAAAAAATATCAGATTAAAATGTTCAAAAACATGTGAGATGTAACATGAACATGAACCCTATGATTGACATTAGCAAAAGCCCAGCATATTAAACTAAAACTAAAGTAAACTGTTTTCTTCTGCTATCATTTAACTGTATCCGAGATTCCTTTCCAATAGAACCTTATTGCTAACATTGACTCCCATTCCAACACAGTCTTAATGTCAGACCTTGACTCAATCAACTATCAAAACTATACTTGCTCATATGCCTGTTGAAAACGATAGGCTTAAGCATCTTGCAGAATTTCAATAATGAGTTCTCAGATTTAATTTCTCTAGGCAAATGGTTCTATGGACTAGGCCCTGCACCATAAAATAATCGGTCCTGCATTTGGCCAGTCTAATTTGCCTAACTGAGAGGACCACCAAATTGTGCTGATAAGAAGACCTAATGGTTTGAATTGGTTGATAAATCTTTAAAACAGCATTAAAACAACAGGAAGCTAGACCATGAATCACTTTAAAAACTGAATTCAGAATTTTAAATCTAATTTGATAAGCAATAGGTAGCAATATAGTTGTTTGAGGATAGAAGTAATGTGTTCACGAATGCCTTTACTCAATACATCTCTGGCTGTGGCATTTTGAATTACTAGCAGCACCTTAAACACTGAATACGGCATTCCCATGTATAAAGAGTTGAAATAATCAATGGTGGGTTTTACTAATGTATGCACAATGGTTTTTAAGTCATACTCTGATAAGTATGGTTTTAAATGTCTCAACAAGTGAAGGGCATAATTCATCAAGGTATTTTCCCATAGACACAGAATAGGAAATATGCCTTAGAGAAGTTGTAAAAACAGCTTCGAACCACATTCTTTATGTGTGGTTTAAAAGAAAGACGGGAATCCATTACAATCTCCAGATTACAGACTTGTTTGGAAATGGTAATATTATTCATACCTTCAAAAGATAAGAAAGGAGTTCTAAAGGAGAGAATAGCCAATAGATCTATAAACTTTCAAATCTTAGGAACTAAAATATTTGCTAGATGTGTGGTCACAGATAAGAGAACTTCTATTTCAAAAACAATTCTTATTCAGTTTTCCAGTTTATTCTACTATCCAATAACTTGTATTCAGAGCAGTTGAGTAATGCAGCAGAGGTGTAGAGAGGGGGTCAAAATGCCAGGACTAGCCTAAAGTCTCCTTCCAGACAACAGGCCATGGGATCACTCTTCTCAGCATCCTTTGTCTTGTCAAATGAATCGCTGGATGACAGAAAATGCTAGTGAAGAACCTACATTTACTTTAATGTCTCTGGGCATTAATAAACTCAAATTAACAGAAGTAACCACGTGCTCTTGGTAAGAGATGCTCTCCCAGTGCATTGTCACTTAATAAATTTCTGCATGCTACGCTATGTAATTAAAAAATCTCCAGTAATAAACAGCCAAGTCTACTGTTTGCACTGTAGTGTCAATTCTAGGGGGGTGAAGGGATTGCTAACTAATATACCCAGTACATAATTATGCTTGATTATCGTAATTAAGGTTGGCTTGCATAGTACACATTGTGATATAAAGCAATTATATGTAAATAAAAGACTCTATACATCACAGTAAGTGGCATATTTTTGAGCCAATTTGATTTAGAAGTCATTAAAGGAGCATTGGTAAGCCTGAACATGGATAGCAGCCTTTCTCCCTAAATGACTTTATCTGGAGACCAGAGCCAGATGCCCCCAAGAAGTACTAATTTAAGCCTAGATTCATCAAATTGCTATAAATATAGCAGAAATAGTACCTGTTATAAAAAAAAATGGGCGTGGTTAGGCTAATTTCCTGTCTACCACACTGCATAGGAAATTTACGTGTGGCATATTGTATTAACACGTGCGTTGCATGAGCGCGTCACATGCAGATTAGTACGTGGCGCATTATTTTTCTAGTTTATATATACCCACTTCCTGCAGCTGCCTCTTTGAGGATGTGTCAGGAGTTTGGAGAGAGGAGAGGAGAGTAGGTGAGTTGGTGGTAGTTGCTTGTTGGTTGGAGGTAACTAGCGATATCTGAGTGTGGTGTCCTGTGGCTTGTTTGTTTATCATCTGTTTCCCTTTCCCTTGGTCTATTGTCTTGATCTGTGTGTGTGTGAAGGTTTTTGTTAATTTGTCCTGTTTGTCTGTCTGTCTTTGTGTTTGGGCGAGGCGGAGGAGGAGTGGTGAGGAGTGGTGATGAGGCATAGTGGTGAGGAAGAGTAGTGAGGCATGGTGAGGCTTGGTGAAGAGAAGGAGGAGGAGTGGTGAGAAATGGTGGTGAGGTGGAGGAGGTGAGGAGTGGTGAGACAGAGGAGGTGTGAGGAGGCGTGGTATTGAGGAGTGGAGAGGATGGAGCATGAGAGGCAAGGGGAGAGAGGAGAAGAGAGGCATGAGGAGAGGAGGAGGAAGATGGAGGAAAGAAGGAGGGAGGATGAGGTCAGGAGTAGTAGGGGAAGAAGTAGGAGTAGGAGTAGGGACAGGGACAGGAGTAGAGATAAGGAGGGGGTAAGGGATAGGAGGAGGTGGGAGGGGGAAAAGGATAAGCAGGCAAGTCTGTGGGAAAAGACGACAGGCTAGGGATAGACAGAGAGGGCAGAGGGGAGGGGAGTCAGAAGGGCAGGGGCAGGAAGGGGGGAGGAAGGGAAGGGAGAGGAGTGGGAGTGAGAGTGAGGAAAGGGAAGACACCTCTCCGGAAGTGGAAATGGCACTCCCTTCAAGCAGCCAGGCAGCAGGATGCATTCTTCTCAGGGCAATGAAGTGCAGCCAGGAGGATAATGAAATAATCATCGCCGGGTTCCTGGAAAATTTTGCCATTCTGTTTGGCAACTGTGCGGCCAAGATCTCGAGAGCAGCCAAGGGCCAGACCTGGTGCACCATCGCCCAGGCAATCTCAAGGCACAGCGGCATGAGACGCAATGGGGAGCAGGTGACCCACAGACACTGGGGCATAAAGGCCCAGTTAAAGACCAAGTGGCAAACCGCAACAGGTACTTCTGGCAGACTGGCGCCGGAGCCCCTTGTCCGATTGTGCTGATGCCCATAGAGGAGCGCCTCGTGCAATATCTGGGACCGGATGTGTTCGAGGGCATGGAAGAGTGGCTGGACACCATGCAAGCTGCAGCCGGTAAGTTCACCTCACCTGTAAATGCCAAGGCTGCTACAGTTGTGCACATCATTTGGCATAAGATGCTCACATTGATTAACATGCAAAGTGCGTTTCTTATGCCAAACGGTCCATGAGTGTACCTCTTGGTTTCAGTACTTATATTCTTCTTCTTTGTTCCCACAGCTATCGCCCAGGACTCTGCCTGTCCCAGCCATGCAGTCCCAGCAACCAGGAGTGAAGCCGCAGGTACCAGCAGTGAAGAGCCAGGGACCAGCTGTGCAGCAGCAGTTTTCCGTGCCCCCCCTTGCTTATGGACGCTCATACACAGTTCAGTGAGGAGGAGGAGAAGCAGCAGCAGCAGCCTCCTGAGTACAGCCAGATCCTGCAAGCCCTTGGCTCAGCAAACCCACTAAATGTAGCCTAAGTCTTTCCAGCTTCATGGAGGTACCCAGCCAGCAGTGGCACACAAAAGAGGCAGCACAACCTTGCTCCAGCACACCACATGACCAGCACGAGGCAGCACACAAAGAGACGGAGCAACCTACCAGTCCCCTCATGCCACTTCTAGAAGCTCAAACCTCCACTCCCCCATGACCAGCACCAGCTCCGGCACCAGCCCCAGCATCACCATCACCAAATGAAGCCTCGATGCACAAGCAGCTGGTCTGGCTGGAAAGGAGCCATGGTGTCCACCTGCACCACATATGAACAGAGCTAGTGTGCTGGTCCCGTCCTCACTACGGAGTTCCTGTGCCGGCTAGATGGAAGAAGACTGCTGGGCCTGTCCTCATTAGCTAGGTGAAGATAATTGTGCACTTATTACAAACCATTGGCCTGTAACCTTGTGAAGATATATCACTTCTGACCAAGCAATAGCCCTTTTCTCTGGCTCTGGCCCCGAATGCTATCATGACATAAGCCTTCAGTCAGAGCGCTATGAAAATGACATAAATCCATAGGTGTGTTTTATCTCTAGAGAGCAGAAAGGTGCAGCTGCAGATGTCTGGGACAGAGAGTAAATAGTGTCAATGTAAAGCCTGTGTAGTGTTAAGGGCAAGTAACACTAATGACCCTACAAGACTTTACTTTGCGAGCCTTACTTGGGTCCTCACTCCACTTGAAAGGCAATCTGGACAAAATCCTTTTTAGGTTCCACACTAAACAATATGTCTTCTGCTTGCACTAACACTGTATCAGCAACTGTGTGACAACTGACGAGGAGTGATGGAGTTGTGGAGGTTAGACCAACTCCACAGCCCAAGAGCAGGCAGCTGTTGCTTGAGAGCAAGCAGACCTCCACAGACTGGCTGTGTCCCCCTCTACTGGCCTGGCATGTGGATCAGTATACCTGTTTGCTATATATCAGCCTTACCTAAGATGTATTATACAGATTGCTATTTCTGATGGTAAATCCTGTGTTAGTGTACGTTATTGTATCGCAGAATGCAGTAGAACACCTTAATTTTCATTAACTCCTCCCATTTGCATACTAAAGTTAAAGTTTGCATGTTAGCTCGCATTGTGCTATTTATCGCATGCTCAATTTGCATTAAACCCCATTTAGGGGCGGATTTTAAGAGCCCTGCTCGCGTAAATCCGCCCGGATTTATGCGAGCAGGGCCTTGTGCGCCGGTGCGCCTATTTTACATAGGCCTACCGGCGCGCGCAGAGCTCCGGGACTCGCGTAAGTCCCGGGGTTTTTCGAGGGGGCGTGTCGGGGCGTGTCGGGGGCGGGGCCGATCGGCGGGGCGTTTTCGGGGCGGGACGTGGCGTTTCGGGGGCGGGCCGGGGGGCGTGGTTTCAGGCCGGGGCGGTCCGGGGGCGTGGCCGCACCCTCCGGAACCGCCCCCAGGTCCCAACTCGGTGCGCTAGAGGCCCGCTGGCGCGCAGGGATTTACTTCTCCCTCCGGGAGGCGTAAATCCCCCGACAAAGGTAAGGGGGGGGTCTAGATAGGGCCGGGGGGTGGGTTAGATAGAGGAAGGGAGGGGAAGGTGAGGGGAGGGCGAAAGCAAGTTCTCTCCGAGGCCGCTCCGATTTCGGAATGGCCTTGGAGGGAACGGTGGCAGGCTGCGAGGCTCGGCGCGCGCCGGCTACACGAAATCGGCAGCCTTGCGCGCGCCAATCCAGGATTTTAGCGGATACGCGCGGCTACGCGCGTATCTACTAAAATCCAGCGTACTTTTGTTTGCGCCTGATGCGCCAACAAACGTACGCTAAGGCGCGCTTTTTGAAAATCTACCCCTCAGGCTCTAACTCAATTTTATGAATGACCCAGTTAGATAGAAAGAAATCCATTAGCTGGCTTACTGGATGCCTGTTTAGCTTCTGGGTCTTGGCTACTCAACCAACACGAGGCAATATATTCAGTTCCTGGATGCAGCAATGTTACTAACCCTCAGTTGCTCAGGCCTTTGTTTCATACAACATGAGTAAGGCAGTTTGGTTGTTGCATGCATCCATTCGTATTAAGTGAGCCCAATAAAAAGCTTTTACCTACAACTTATTAATTGGCTTTCATTTCATATAGATGTCTTCCTGTGAGCAGTTGACTCCATGAGTACTGGGGCATTTCACATAGGCAATGGCAGAAATAAAAACAACTGGCCCATGCTTTTACAAAGCTGCAAAAATATATCCCAGCTGCCATTTATAGAATGTGACAACTTTTACAAAGCTGCAAAAATATATCCCAGCTGCCATTTATAGAATGTGACAACTTCTAACCTATTCTGATGGATTCAAATCTATCAATAAGGGTACATATAAAGAAGATCATTAAAGCATATTTTTTAAAATTACGGATATTATCTAGGCTAAAACCATTATTGGAACAGAACGTTTCCACATTGTTTTGCAATCATTGTTTTTTTCTAACATTATTTCTAGGTCTTCCTCTTTCAATACTGAGGTCTTTACAAATTGTACGAATTTAGCTGCATATATTCTGATAGGAACACCAGTAAGAGATCATAGATTTCCGATTTTGTTCTCACTCCACTGGCTTCCAGTCCAATGGAGAATTCAATACAAGGTATTAATGATCATCTTTAACTTGATTAATTGTACTATTACTTTCTGGATATCATCCCTTTTAAGACCAGCCCAGGTTTTGCTTTCAACTCAAAAAGGCCTACTTGAGGTTTCGGCTATTAAAGGCACTCATTTGGCTGAGATAAGGGAATGTGCTTTCTCAGGAGAGGGCCCATGTATGTGGAATTCAATGCCAGAAAAATTTTGGTTGATGCATTCAGAAAGGCTCTTAAGACATGGTTGTTTACGTCAGCTTCTGAGGTAAATGATTAATTAGAGAACCATGGACTTGTGATTGAAGGTGTTTTCTCTTTAAATATGTTTTAGGTCTCTCTGTGGATGTAATGAATTCCTTTTGGTTATTACGATTTTTTTTGTCTTCTGTATGAAGCATTTTATTGTAGTTTTAACTTTATGTTTGCTAGGTTGTAACTCGCTGCGAATTTTAGAGCATGTCGAATATACATATTTTAAATAAATAAATAACATTTCTTCCTTTTCAGGGTAGTTTTTTGGTCTTCCTTATTTATACTCCACCCTCTAAGGTAGATAAACGTGTTTTTGGCATAATCACAAGAAGACTCAGGCTTCTGCTCCACAGAAGAAGAATTTATTTTACAGGCAGGCATTATGAGACATTGTTTTTTTACAGCGAGGTTATCCATATAAGATCATTCAGAAAGCTTTCAAAAGCGCACGATGGGTGAATTGGCAATGTCAGATCACAGGGTAGTCCGTGAACTACTTTTTTCATCAAGTACACATTTCAACAAGTTCATTATCAAGAAACACTAGCATGTTTTGGGAATACATACTGTATTTCAAGAGTTTCCCTTCTTTGCACTCAAAAGAGCCTCAAATCTGCATGATCGATTAGTTCATTCGGCATTCTATTCTCAACAACATCAAGATCATAATGATGACGGAGGACATTCCCCTTGTGGAAACTGTAATGTCTGCCAGTTTTCATTTCAAGGACGAATGCTATTATTACCATCACAAAAACTCTATACTTTTCATCAGATTTTGACATGCAAGTGTCAAGGAGTAGTATATGCAATCTGGTGCCCATGCTACTTTATTTACGTCGGCAAAACAAATTGAATGTTGCAAGTATGGATGCAGGAACATTTAAGCTGTATACACTGATGTAATATTGAAGCACCTCTAGCATCTCATTGGCAAGACTATCATCACATAGAAGATGACCTTAAGTTTGCAGCATTATTACATCTGATGCCTAACAGAAGAGGAGGAGATTTCAATGATAGACTGACAAAAATAGAACAGCACTTTATTTATAACTGGAATATGGTTCCCCATTCAGTTTAAACAAAGAGATTGAATGGACATTGTTTTATTACATTTTCAATTTGTCTCACTACTATTATGGATGTTTTCTTGTACCCTGCCCTAAACTATGGAAAGACAGGTTACAAATATTTTAAATAAGTAAAGAAACTTAATTCATAAAGATCAAATAGCTGTAAAAAAAACCCCATCTTTTTGAAGATTGACATCATTCAACTTCAGGGAAGAGATTGGTTTAAGTTCCTTTAAATTCATGTATGTAGTGAGGTCATACACTAGCATTACAGATATGTGAACCATATTTGAAAGAAACATACAGTTGCTAAGAGTGAGTACAATAATATTAATATATTCTGGTATTGTGATACATTTTAATTGTTGATCTTTTGCTTTCCAGAAGTTCTATCTAGCCCCTGAAGCAGACAAAAACCTAGCAGTATCAGGCATCTCCAGTGGTTAATAAGAGCTATTAGAAGACTACATTGCTGGTCTAATTGGTATAGCAATATTAAGATAAGTCAACATAACCAGTTTAATAACAGATTTGAGTCAAATCTCCATATTCCACTGGGTATTTACAACTGAGAGCAACATTATCTAGCAGTTTAAACTATAAGAAACTGAACAGGCTTAACAAATTTTATTTGCATAAAAAGGAAAAGCAACACTGATAAATGATTATATCTAAGTGTTTTGAGTTGAGTCTATGGCTATTCATACTTTTTTTATAATATCAAAAAACACCTTTAAGGTATCCTATTGACCCTTTTGTTTGAATTATTATAACTATTATAATCACAGCAAACAAAAAACCAAGTTTCTCAGATATTTATGAATAATATTCATGTTCATATTTGTGGGTTTTTGTGAGTCTTTTGACTCAGTATTTTCTAGTTATTGTTTTTTGTTTCTGAGAATTTGTTTTTTAAAAAAAGAAATTTTTCATTTCAGTTTGTTTCCCAAATCCCCCCCCCCCCCCCCCCACACACATAAAAACAGGCCTCCCTGAGGCCCTTTAATCCCAACCCTGCCAGTGCAAAACCAGCCTAGAGCTTGAGCCTATCTGGCCGGGCCTCCCCAGGCCCCTTATAACCCTCACCCCCACTAGTGCTAAATCCAGCATAGAGCCTTGGCCTGAGCATTCCCAGTCAGGCCTCCTTGGGCCTCTTCAGCTACCATCTTAACCCTTTATAATTGACCAGGGGCTGGGGACTTCTCTGGCCCCCACTTACCCTATCTATAGCCCCATCCAGTTGAAGGGCAAGAGCGAAGCCCACACATTCTAGCTCTTGCTTTCAGGACTTTAAAAATGGTGCTGAAAGCTCACTGAGATCAAGAGCCAAAGTGATGTCATTTTGATGCTGTCTTCCTGCCCTTCCAACTTGAGGGGGCTACAGATGGGGTAAGTGGGAGCTGGGAAGGTCCCCAGCCCCAGCCAATTTTAAAGGGTGTGATGGGGGTTGGAGGGGCTGGGGAGGTCCATGCTGGGCTTGGAGAGGCTTGGCAAGGAAGGTCTGGGACAAATGCAGCAACTATGTACATTTTAGAACAGAGTAAACAGTCAATTCTGGCTAATCGGAGTTTATGGGAAACACAGTCGGAGTAAATCATCTGGTACCCCAAGGGTTAAAGTACCATACTCCCAGTCCACACTTTAACAGAAATTAGATCTTCTCATGCCCCTCTTTCCATATTCCACATTCCTTCCTTCCGCTCTCTCTCTCTTTCCTTGTAGAGCTCAAATCCCAATTATCCCCTGAGTTACTTACAACCTCTTGACCTCAGGCATCTTCACTCCCATCATCCTGGGCCTCTCCTTCCTGCAATGTGAAGACTTCCCCAGTTTCCTCCACACTCCGATCCTCCTTGGGCTCTTCCCCTTTTGGGTTCCCCCTTCACCTCCTTCTCCAAGCTTTGTTTCTCAGGGGGAGGAATCGCCTGCTTTCCACTCCTTGGCCTTGGGATTATTCCCTTATAGGGAAACCCCCCTGCAGGGTCCACTCCACACTGGAGGGGTCCCAGGACCTACCAGGACCCTACATCCTGGAGACCCCTCTCTTTCCAAGCTCCAACTTACAAAGGGCCACTCCCTTCCAATTTAACCCAGAATGTATACCTTCCGGGGATACTTCCCCACCAGTCTTGACTTCCCATTACTGTTAAATGGGACAACCTCATCAAATCCCTTAACCTCAGAAACATTAAAATGTTCCAGAAACCACATCCCATTGATCCAGAGGTCACTCAGCAGTACTGCAGGTTCATGTTTTCAAATGTTATATAACACTTCGAACAGTGAAAATCCTCAGTTCTGAAGAAAAACTTTGCAAAATTCTCAGGAATAATTTGAATCTGAAAAGAAAACACAGTCCACAAAGGTTTTCAGGCATACACCCAACTGAGGTGGCTGGAATCACTCAGATATGTTCCATAAGGTCCCATGAAGCACAAATTCCTCAGAGTCTCCATCCGAAGAAACATGAGGCCTCAGAAGACCTGAATTTAAACCAGATACTTGCCCACATGTTTAATCATAATGATCTGGGTCTGGCTTTTGGACCAAATCACCAGTAACAGCAGTCATAGAATACATTTTCCTCCCTCTAGTTATATGGTTATATTTTACATGGTTCATCTGTAGGTTTCACCCATAACTCAATTTATTAACCACATCCTGTACTGATGCCCACAGCAACAGGGTCCTCTGGATCCATTCCTTTATCATTTTTGAACATAGCCAAAACCTCCTTTATCCTGTTATCCTGGTCACATTTCACAATCTCCATTAACTAAGTGGGAACATGGGGTACTGTTCTTTTCATATATTCTGCACCTGTTGTTTCACTATTTGTTCAGCCTTATTGATCTTTGTCAGTGGCTTACTTCCATTTCATTGTCCCGACAGGACCCAAGGTGATCCGTCCCACATATTCAATAAGGATTCCTTACAAAACACATCTTAGATGGCTTGATCATCCCGTTTGTCACTTTGCTCATGCACACTGACAGAGTCCTACTTGGAGGTTTTTCCAATGGACCTCTGTGCCTCTGGAAAAACATCACTTTTTCTGTGGCTTTTTAGGGCCTGCCAAATCTTCCAACATTCTTACCATCAGGATCACTCCTCAAGGCACTTCCAATGATTTCCATCCTTCTTCTAACACAGGCATAGGAGCCAGCTCCACTACATATAGTATGGGCTGATTGGGACCAGGGCCAAAACACTGAGGTGGTATATACATTAGGGTCATCCTACGACCATGCATCTTTAAGTTTTCTCCCAGCCAGGCCCGGTGCCACCAGGTATGCAAACCATGCAATTGCACAAGGTGGCACACCCGGTAGGGCAGCGTTGGGAGCAGGGAGAGGCCTGTGCTGCCGCAGGTGGAGCTGATCCTACCAGCGGTGGAAGAAGGAGGCCTGTGGTGCTGCCAGTGGACCTGATCCCACCGGCAGCAGAAGCAGGAGGCCACAACAAGGAACCCCATCTGGAAGCTCCTCCTCTGGTGCTGGCCCTGAGGTAATTAACAACCTGCTCACGAGCCTTAATTTGATCCTCAATTCCAGTAAAACTGAAATTCTCCTCATCACCCAAGACGGCAGCCAGGCAATAACCAACACACTCACTACAAGACAATCATCCTTCTCTTCTCAAGTAGAAACCTCGGAGTCATAATGGACAATCAACTCAACCTCAAGAGATTTATTAATAATACCACTAAAGAAGGTTTCTTCAAATTGCAAGTCCTAAAAAGGCTCAGACCGCTTCTCCACTTCCAAGACTATTGCTCAGTTCTCCAGACAATCATCTTCTCAAAAATAGACTACTGCAATTCCCTCCTTCTCGGACTCCCAGCTAACACCATAAAACCCCTACAGATCCTCCAAAATGCCACAGCCAGGATACTTACTAAAACCAACAAAAGAGAGCATATCACCCCCATTTTGAGAAACTTACACTGGCTCCCGATCAAGTTCAGAATCTCTTACAAAATCCTCACCATCATCTACAAATCTATCCACAAGCTCATCCCACTGGAACTCAACATCCCTCTTCGACTTCATATACCCAATAGACCGGTGAGAACAGCTTACAGGAATACCCTCCTGGCCCCAGCCATAAAATCCACTTTAAACAAACGATCGCTATCCAAAGCAGGCCCCCAACAATGGAACTCGTTACCCCCTGAACTCCGACAGGAACATTGCCCGATTACCTTCAAAAAGAGACTCAAAACTTGGATGTTCGAGCAAGCGTTCAATCTACACCAATAATCTCCCACTTTTCACTTCCTTCCTTATTTACAATGACCCCTTTCAGACTATTCCAATACTGCCACTCCAGTTAGCACACCCACTTGCAGCTTTTCAACTCGCAGAGTGTCTATTCTGATCATTATCCAGCTGTTGTTTAGATGGATACATGTCTTACTATCATTTAGCCCTGTTTACACAAAAAAAGTCACACTATTTATTGTTTATGTTTTATGGTGATACCAGTCTCCCAGTTTTAGTTTATGTTAGTTTTACTTGTTCCAAGTCAAATATTCCTTGTTCTATGTAATAGCATTCTTACATGCATGTTAATGTTAAAATGTAAACCGAATTGATTTGTAACTCTGTTACATGAATTTCGGTATATAAAAATGCTAAATAAATAAAATAAATAAATTCAACGTGTACAGTGCTATCACTTCCTGTATACTTATCTCGCAAGAATACAGGAAGTTCTAATACTGAGAGTGTTGAATACCATGGGGCTAGCACATGAAGAGGAGCTGTAGAATGGCTTTTCTCCACAAAGGAACAGGCTGGCAGCAGCAGCAGAGGAGGAATGACCCATGGACCCTAACTGCCTGGTCTGCATGTGTGTGTGAGTGAATGGGAGGCTGTCTGGAATGAGTGGGTGTGTGAATGGAAGACTGACTATGATGTGTGTGTGCGCGTGCGCGCGCGCGTGTGTGTGTGTAAATGAGAGGCTGTCCGGGATGAGTGGGTGTGTGAATGGGAGGCTATCTGGGATGGGTGTATGTGTGTGAATGGGAGCTTACCTGGGATGGGTGTGTGAATGGGAGCCTGCCTGGGGTATGTGTGTGTGTGATGTGTGTGTACATGCATGCATGGGAGCCTTCCTGGGATGAGCAGGAGGTGTGTGTGTATGTGTGTGTGTGTGTGTGTGTGTGTTGGAGTCATTTTTTGCAAATTTGGCTGAGGACATGTATGGAGGTTGGGTCATGTGGATTCAGAGTTCTTACCCAGACAGACTAGTTTGAAGGTTACAGGCCTGTATTGCACTGTGAAATGCTTATGAACAGGCAAGAGTCTGTTTATTTTAGTTATTCCAGTAGGTCTATGATGAGAAAGCAAGCAATTAACTTAAACTAAAGCCTGAGAGATTGATGGTCACACAGCTGTGCCTGAAACTGATAAGAACTCAGAGGGAGGGAACATCACTGCTTTTCCCAAGCATTTAGGGGTACATTTTTAAAAAAGTGCGAGCGTGTACTTTTGTTCGCGCACCAGGCGCAAACAAAAGTATGCCGGATTTAAAATCCGGGGTCGGCGCGCGCAAGGGGGTGCACATTTGTGCACCTTGCGCGCGCCGAGCCCTGTGCTCGGTGCCCATTCCCTCCAAGACCACTCCGAAATCAGAGCGGCCTCGGAGGGAACTTTCCTTCCGCCTCCCCCCACCTTCCCCTCCCATCCCCTATGTAACCCACCCCCCAGCCCTACCTAAATTCCCTTCCTAACCTTTATGCAGGAAGTTACGCCTGCCTCCAGGCAGTCGTAACTTGTGCGCGCCGAATGTCTGCTGGTGCGGCAGGCCCTGACACAGGCCGCTGTGTCGGGGCACTTGGCCACGCCCCCGGACCGCCCCAGACCGCAGCCATGCCCCTGAACCGACACCACGCCCCCTGGCCACGCCCCCAAACCGCCCCTTTTTGCAAGCCCCGGGACATAAGCGCATCCCGGGACTTGTGTGCACCGCTGAGCCTATGCAAAATAGGCTCAGCGCGCGCAGGGGCAGATTTCCTCAGATTACGCACGTATGTTACGCGTGTAGGCTTTGAAACTCTGCCCATTAGTGTATAAAAAGAAATAAAAGCGAGAGGGAGAGGGAGAGCGTGCTTCCAGACGTGATAGCATAGGCTGATTCTTTGGAAACATGTAAGCTTTATATGTATTTTTATTCTATCAAACTGTAAAGACAATGCTCATTCATGAAAACATTCATATAACAAAAATTCATACAAAACCTATTTAAAGTGCAGAACCACTCACACAATCAATATTTATGGAAAGCTCATGAAAATGGCAGATCAACAATCAACAGTCCTTCTGCATATGTCAAAAAAGAAGTTCTTATTCAGCAACAGAAAATACTTCCAGATACTTCCATCATACTGTTAAGTTGAAATTCGCAATCAATTTTCACAAAAGCAAATTTTCGGATCGATCATCTAACCAATTGTTCTTCTAATCTCAAACAGCTTTGTAATGACAGTAAACCTTCAGATTAATCTTCAATCCCCGACATAAAGGCCTTGATGTTTCACCTCATAACGGCTTCATCAGGGGGAGAGTAATAGCAGTTCAGGTGCAGATCAGAAAAATACATATTAACAATGACATCCAACAATTACTCTCCCCTTGATGTATATATTCATAGAAATAGATATAGATATAGATAGATATGGATAGATATAAATAAATATAGATATAGATATAAATAGGAAAAACAAATGATGGGCTATATGAATATTTATAAAGTACCAATAATAGAACAAAAAATAGGGGGAAAAAAAGCACTAATGTTGAGTATAATGGCCAATACTAAAACAATCTTTATTAATAAATTCAAAATTACAATAAAAGAGCAAAATTCTAAAGATAATCTCGATATTACCCTAAGTATAAAAACATGCAATCGGCTAAACATATACATTTAGATACCAGTACATGAATGGTTTACAAGAATCATATAGAGATTGAACCAATACAGTCCTAGAAAATGTATGTCTGGGTATTAGGGATGTGAATCGTTTTTTGACGATTTAAAATATCGTCCGATATATTTTACATCATCAAAAATCGTTAGGGCCACGATACAATACCAATTCCCCCGATTTATCGTCAAAAAATCGTAAATCGGGGGAAGGGGGAGGGCAGGAAAACCGGCACACTAAAACCCCCTAAAACCCACCCCCGACCCTTTAAATTAAATCCCCCACCCTCCCGAACCCCCCCCCCAAATGCCTTAAATTACCCTGGGGTCCAGCGGCGGTCCATAGCTAAATCGGGGGAAGGGGGAGGGCAGGAAAACCGGCACACTAAATCCCCCTAAAACCCACCCCCGACCCTTTAAATGAAATCGGGGGAAGGGGGAGGGCAGGAAAACCGGCACACTAAATCCCCCTAAAACCCACCCCGACCCTTTAAATTAAATCCCCCCAAATGCCTTAAAGTACCCTGGGGTCCAGCGGCGGTCCGAAACGGGCTCCTGCTGTTGAAGCGTGTTGTCTTCAGCCGGCGCCATTTTGCAAAAAGGCCGCCGCAAAATGGCGGCGGCCATAGACCAACACGATTCGACCGCAGGAGGTCACTTCCGGACCCCCGCTGGACTTTTGTCAAGTCTTGTGGGGGTCAGGAGGCCCCCCCAAGCTGGCCAAAAGTCTCTGGGGGTCCAGCGGGCGCCCGGGAGCGATCTCCTGCTGCGAATCGTTTTCCGTACGGAAAATGGCACCGGCAGGAGATCGACTGCAGGAGGTCGTTCAGCGGAGGTCCGGAACCCTCGCTGAACAACCTCCTGCAGTCGATCTCCTGCCGGCGCCATTTTCCGTACGGAAAATGGCGCCGGCCATACGCGTATGGCCGGCGCCATTATCCGTACGGAAAACGATTCGCGGCAGGAGATCGCTCCCGGACGCCCGCTGGACCCCCAGAGACTTTTGGCCAGCTTGGGGGGGCCTCCTGACCCCCACAAGACTTGACAAAAGTCCAGCGGGGGTCCGGAAGCGACCTCCTGCGGTCGAATCGTGTTGGTCTATGGCCGCCGCCATTTTGCGGCGGCCTTTTTGCAAAATGGCGCCGGCTGAAGACAACACGCTTCAACAGCAGGAGCCCGTTTCGGACCGCCGCTGGACCCCAGGGTACTTTAAGGCATTTGGGGGGGGGATTTAATTTAAAGGGTCGGGGTGGGTTTTAGGGGGATTTAGTGTGCCGGTTTTCCTGCCCTCCCCCTTCCCCCGATTTAGCTATGGACCGCCGCTGGATCCCAGGGTAATTTAAGGCATTTGGGGGTGGGGGATTTAATTTAAAGGGTCGGGGGTGGGTTTTAGGGGGTTTTAGTGTGCCGGTTCACGATTTTAACGATTTTCACGATATTCTAAACACCCAAACGGCAACGATACGATTCCCTCCCCCTCCCAGCCGAAATCGATCGTTAAGACGATCGAGGACACGATTCACATCTCTACTGGGTATAGTAAATTAGTGCAAGCAGTAATGCTCACAAACAGGACACTAAAGTACAATGTTCTGATGTTGTGAGTGATGAACATATGAAAGACAATAATTATAACACAAACAAAAACCAATATTCACTATTGCATCACAAAAAAGCACACTAAACCACACACACATACCTTGTGTGCACAAACATCCACTAACTGAAGTGAACATGGACACTCATACATTAAACATTAGAGATGTGAATCGTGTGATCGATCGTCTTAACGATCGATTTCGGCTGGGAGGGGGAGGGAATCGGATCGTCGCAGTTTGGGTTTTTTAAATATCGTGTAAATCGTGTAAATCGTGTAAATCGAAAACTGGCACACTAAAACATCCCTAAAACCCACCCCGACCCTTTAAAATAAATCCCCCCACCCTCCCGAACCCCCCCAAAATGCCTTAAATTACCTGGGGTCCAGTGGGGGGGGGAGGGTGGGAAAACCGGCACACTAAAACAACCCTAAAACCCACCCCGACCCTTTAAAATAAATCCCCCACCCTCCCGAACCCCCCCAAAATGCCTTAAATTATCTGGGGTCCAGAGGAAGGGTCCCGGTGTGATCTTTTACTTTCGGACCTCGGACCTCCGTGCATTGTAGAAACAAAATGGCGCCGGCGCTACCTTTGACCTGTCATATGACAGGTCAAAGATAGCGCCGTGTTGCCGTACGGCCGGCACCATTTTGCACAAAATGGCGCCGGCCGTACGGAAAAACGATTCGACTGCAGGAGGGCGTTCCGGACCCCCGCTGGACTTTTGGCAAGTCTTGTGGGGGTCAGGAGGCCCCCCAAGCTGGCCAAAAGTCCCTGGGGGTCCAGCGGGGGTCCGGGAGCGATCTCCTACGCTCCTGACGTCGGGGGACAAAAAAACAAAATGGCGCCGGCCTGTCTTATGACAGGTCAAAGGTAGCGCCGGCGCCATTTTGTTTCTACAATGCACGGAGGTCCGAGAGTAAAAGATCACACCGGGACCCTTCCTCTGGACCCCAGATAATTTAAGGCATTTTGGGGGGGTTCGGGAGGGTGGGGGATTTATTTTAAAGGGTCGGGGTGGGTTTTAGGGTTGTTTTAGTGTGCCAGTTTTCCCGCCCTCCCCCTTCCCCCGATTTACGATTTTTTGACGATAAATCGGGGGAATTGTTATTGTATCGCGGCTCTAATGATTTTTGACGATTTAAAATATATCGGACAATATTTTAAATCGTCAAAAAACGATTCACATCCCTATTAAACATTCTCACAACAAAACGCTATTCCATGTGTACAATACAGAGGAAAAAAATCTCTTGTAGGAGTGTACAGTGTCGCAATGTGTTAATTTCTTAAGCCAGGATTCATCATTGTTCACAGAATGATGAATCCTGCGAAAATGGGGGGCGGGCCTGCGAAAGCCTGCAGCCTTCGCACCACGGCGGTGCACCGGCTGTCGGCTTTCACACTGAATAGCGCCACCGTGAAAGGTGGTGCAATTCGGTGCGCTACTGCTGGTGATAATGTTAGTAACATTATCACCGGCAGCGAAGACACCGCCGACGTCTCCCCTTCCCAACCCCGACTCCTCCCATCCCTCTAATTTGCATGATATCGCATCCGAAAAGGCCCTTTTCTCATGCGATAGAGGCTTATCCCACACAATACAGCCATATCGCGTGCGATAAGCCTTTGATAAATGACCCCCTTAGTTTGATGAAGAAACCAGAAAGCATCTGCACCAACTATGTAATGTAAATTCCTGGGTCAAATGGACAATCCCAACAAGGACCTTGTTTCGCCGAAAATGGCTTCCTCAGGGGATCCCCTTTAGCAAAGGATGCAGTAAACGATCTGTGGCAAAAGTGAAAAAATATGAATGAGCTAAAAAAAAGCTGTGTCAAACGAGGCTACAAATCGACCTTCTTTATATAAAAATAAATAGAAAAAACCCACTAACCTATTTCTAGGAGGCTGTCCCCGGTATTAAACGGAAAAAGCCTTGCCAGCTTATTAACAAAAAACATCTAGAGTGTGCCAGCTTTGGAAAAAATAAATAAAAGATGATATGAAAAAATAATCATTGCGCAAATATATTTAGTAAACTATCATATAATAGCATGCTCCAGTAATTTCTAATGTAGCACTGTACATGATAATGGTATAAAAAAAAAATAAAAGAAATGTCTTTTGCAAACAATATGTTAGAATGCTAAATGAATTGAATACAAGAGCTAAATAATAATAATAAAAAAAAACCCAGCACATATTAAACAGATGTGCAATTGTTAACCAAAAAGGTATTCATGAAAAGTTCAACCAAAAACAAAAAAAATGAAAAATATAAGGAAAAATGTTGCAAACCCTATCAGACAGCTGGAAACTGATGAATTACTCAATAAGACTGGAAATACAATGTTACCCCACCAGTTACATTTTAGCTGTAGAGAAAGTTTCTCAGCAGGGCTGAGGCTGAAAAAATAAATGAAAAGGAAATATGTAAAAATGGATATCAAAAAACAATGTGTTAACCCTTCTGGCAATAACAAATGAATTGTGCCAGAACTGCAAAGACTGTAAAAACTACAAAAATTATGTGAAAATTATATGAGGGACTTACTTTAGCTGAACGTCTATATGAAGTAAACAGGATTGCACCGATCCTCCCAACCACTACGGTGGCAAAAAACACTGTAAAAGGAAAAGGTGCGGTCCTGTTTATTTCATATAGACATTCAGCTAAAGTAAGTCCCTCATTAGAGCTTTTTTTCCCCCAGTCGTGGTTTTTTTTGTTTTATATCTATAGCTATATCTATCTGTTTATCTATCCAGCTGTCTATCTATCTATCTGTCCATACCTCTATCTATTTATCTGTCTATCTATCTATCTATCTATTTATCTATTTATCTATCTAGCTAGAGATTGTTCTCATCTACCATTACTTCTTCTGTATGATCTGATATTATTTGCTCTTTCCTCCTATTGTTGAAGTAAACTTACTTTCCTAAGTATCTGGAATCGTGAAGCAAAATCTGTGTGTGGCTCTTTGTGTAGGGGATAAGCTCCTGGGTTCAACACCCCCCCCCCTCCCCAGGTATAATCCCAGTAATTATGTGTGTTTATATTGGGTAAAGTAAACCGCTGAGGTAGTCCTGTGTGCATGCAGGTGATAAGCCCCTCGAGTAGCCCCCATTGTAGTCCTCCGTAAGATTAGCCCCCCCCCCCCCCCCAGGTCACATCCCCCAGTGTGCATGGTCTGAACCCAGAACAGTGTGAAAATGGGAGCCTGCCTGGGGTGTGAGTGTGTGTGTGAGAGAGAGAGAGACAAAGAGAGAGGGAGAGAATGGTCACTGTCTGGGTTGTGTGTATGTGTGTGTGTGTGTGTGTTAGAGAGAGAAGAGAGAAAATGGGAGCTGCAGCTGAAAATGGGAGCTGCAGCTGAAAATGGGAGCCAGCAGCTGAAATGAAGATGAGGGCCTGGGGCTGCTGGTAGATCCCAACCAAAGAAGAGCTGGAGATGCCTGCGGATTTGTCTGAGAGGTAGCGTATGTGTGTATGAGCTTGTGTGTGTGTGTGTGTGTGTGTGTGTGCATATATGAAAGAGAGGAGAAAGTTCTGCATCCCACTTCCACTACTCCACGACAGTCCCAGGGTGACTGGAAATCAAAAGTTCCTGGTATGGAAAGCGTGAATTTTAAAATTCTTTTTAGTTTTATTTTTCAGGTGTTATTTGCTGTGTCTGCTGTTTTGAAATATTTTATTGGTGTTTGGGACTTTAAAAAAAACTTGTATATGAGTTTTTAAATATTTGATCTTTTATTTATCAGCTTTTTAAAAATAATATTATTGATATTTTTTAATATTATGATTATGTGTTTATTTTATTTCTTGATTTTGTTGTTTGATGTTTGAGGAATAGTGATGGTTCCGTTTTCTCATTGATGCATTGCATAGAGAGCCTGGCTTCTTGTGGTTTCCAGTTCAGTTTTTGTCTGAACGTTTGTATTTCTACTTTATAGTTACTCTATTCTGTATTTGGTGAGGATCTGTTTATGTTCTGCTTGTGTGACTGAGGTGAGACATTTCCTAATAGGAAGTGTATTAGTGTATTCGGGCTTCAGAGGGTCAAGCCCACACCCAACACGCATTATCATAGGCCTAATACCATATGCATTCCAAATGTCTTTTTTTGCAGGGATTTCTGGTTGGCATCACAGCAGTGCATATAAATATAATGTAAGTGATATTTTTACCTCAGAATACTGTACTTTAATATTTTTCATGTAAAATATAAATGCATAACTCAACTGTGCGTGTGGAATAGGGCAGCGGCATGTGCAAGGCTTTAAGGTTTACCTAGGGCACCTATAACCCTTGCACCAGCCATGAGTTCGGGGGGGGGGGAGGGGGGGAATGATGTCAGTTTTTAAAGTTTGTATCACTGAAAGGAGTTGGGAGTTTTTTTTGGTGGGCTCTGGGACAGAGAATGAATGAACGGGGGTGGGGGGCAGCACAGCAATTGTTCGCACAGGGCAACAAAAAAGCTAACACCGGCCCTGCTCCCACTCTGGTGCTTCTGGACCTGCTCCCACTCTGGTGCTTCTGAAACCTGCAACTTCTCTAGTACTTTCATCAATTCAGAGGCAATGTTTTGGAAAAATAGTTCTCAGAAAACCCTGCAGTATGTTGTGAGTGCACGTGATGCTAGTCAATAATGTTCCACCTTCCTCTTCGGTCACTGACACTGCTCACCACACACTCTCCAATGCTAAACTCCATGAAGACAAAATGATGCTTCCTCCTTTTATGGTGATTTGCTCCTCATGCCCTTGACTTGTCGATGGAATTGGCTGCCAACATCCATATGGTACCGCACCCTGCCAGCGAAGAAGTCTTGCCAGCGAAACTTGTTGGGCAGACTACCAATTGAGTGTCTAAGGATTTACTTATGATTTACTGTAATGGACTGTTTTCCTACATTGGACATTTTATCTGTGATTTGACATGTTTTGTTGCAATTTTTGACCATCTGGGATCTTCCTTTCTGTGCACCATTTTGTTGGTTTGAAGATGACTGCATCAACATTTCCCTGTTGATACCTCAGATTGTTGAGGAATCATTGAAAGATCGGTCTAACTGTGGTACCATCTAATGCTGCTGAATTATACATTTTATTGTCTAATACTGCGAGCAGTTAATGAAGGAAGACTTTTTAACCTAGAGTAGTGACTGTAATTAGTGATTAGTGACTGTTTAATAGAATTTTTTTTCTCTTTTTACATCTTGTCAGCTGACGTTTTCCTTTTTGAAATATTGTTATATTTGAGGTAATTTGCAAGGACTGTGGGTAGGTTTTGATGCTATTTTCTTTTTCTTTTTTTTATGTGTCTTTGTATGTGTCCTTATATATTTTGATGTGTTGTATTTTGTGTTTGTGTGTTGCTTTTGGTCTCCCTTAAGTTTTTTTTTGTTTTTTATGATTTATATTGTTGACTATGCTGCTTGATTTGATTTTTAAGGTAGAGTGGTTTTCAATGTCTCCATTTACTTTATATAATCTTTGAATGTGTTACAGCTAGAATTTTAGATATATGTTTATTACATTGAATATTTTTTTATTTAAAAAGTATATTAATGTTTTATCTAAATATACATCCAATTTTGTGATTATTTTGATATTTTATAGATGTATTTTCTGAAACCATAGTTTAATGTTAGGTGTAATATTTCTGCATGGGGGTAACCTGTACAGAATGTCAGCTACAACCCTAAGCATTCTGCTGGGAAGACTGGATGAATCATTTGGGTCTTTACCATAATTTATTACGTTAATATGTTCATTTCATTTTAAATAAACAAAAAAAAAAAAAAAAGAAATTTAAAAAAAAGTCTGCACATACTGCTATAGCTATTGCTGAACTTTACAGCTAGCAGACAGACCCAGCTGCTCATCACATTTTCTTTTCCTGACCTTCTGTGTTTCAAATGACTGTAGACTGGCTCTTTGTAGACCTCTGTGCCCTAATGAGATAGTGAGGCTTCAAATCCCACAATACTTTGGAGTTGGAATAGAGGGGGAATAATAAATCAGAACTAGTGGATAATGCACTAGGTTATCTGCTCATCCTATCATTTTAAAATGTTCACAACACTTCTCTCAGGTTTCCCTTACTCACTGGAAGACTATGCGAAGGAGTCAAGAGGTTTGAAGGAAGTTCCAATCCTAGATTTTATGACTAGTCTCACACGTTGGGAAAATAAATTTTGAAGTCATGGAACTAAATTCTTTGTGGCATGCTTTTGTTGACTAGGAATCAGGCATCTTGTATATAGAGGATGGACACATCTTGGTCAGCTCAGTGCCCAGGCTGTGTGTGGGGCACTTAATCTTGACGTCCTGCTTCCTTCTATGTCTTGCCCTCTTTTCTTAAATCTCTTCTCAAATGCTTTCTCTGTTAATGCTTTTCTCTTTATCTTGCTCTGCATTTCACCGGTCATCTTCTGTAAGAGCAGGAAAATGCCATCCCCACAGAGAATAGCTCCTCCCCTCCCCCCACCACACACTCTTCCAGAATGCCGATGGAGGTTTTGAAATGTCACAGCTCATGTGCAAAGTGTTCTGATGCCAAAGCTGAGGAAGGAATGGAACCTCAGGCAAAGAAGTGGGCATTGGTTTGAGCTAAGAGCTGTAATAGGCTTGAAGCAGACCCCTGCAGGTCTTTTACCAGCGGCATCAACCTGTCACTAGAAGCACAGAGGTGTCTCTCATAGGAAGAAAAGTTCACAGTAAACTTTATTCTAAAAGACTAGCCTCCAAAGCTTTCTGTTCTGAAGTACAATGCACTTTAATTCTTCCCCCTTAAGGCTACATTTTTTTTAATTTCACAAGTATAATAGCAAGGCAGGGAGGGTGCCTTTATTCTTGTCTCCCTTCAGTCTCTGTTGATCCTCCTTCCCAGACAGTATGTTTAGATGGCATTTGTATCCCTCACCAACCTGAGGGTTGAAGAAGTGCCTCCTTTAAAATGTACCCTCAGTGCTGCTCCCTCCTTCCCTGGGCCTAACTGCACCACCTCCACAGTTCAGCCAGACCTGATCTGCCCCGATAGAAGGGGATCTAAAATCAGATTCCCTTGGCTGCAGTATTATGGCCCTGGCCACATGGTTTGCCCTGAATGATGCCACTTTAGGTCTCTCCTCTAAATGTGGTGACCTCTGCTCAGGGCAAGAGATTTTCTCCTTCTCCCAAAATTTACTTGGGTTTGTTTCAACTGTAGAAACTTTTAAGTCTACATTAGTTGAAGATATCAGGCTGTGAGAAAAAAAGGATCCCTGGGGATTATGTGACATCACCACAATCTGACGAGGAGCCTGCTGATCCCTTCTAAGATCCTGCTGTCCTGCTATGCAGATCTATAACCTTCTGAACAGTAAGTCTGGAGAGAGGAATTGTAATAGGAAAAGCCTGAGGAGGAATACGTTGGGAAGCAGAAAATCTGGTTTCATAATGTCTGCCCCAAGGCAGCTGTAACAGCAAAAAGTTATCTTTAGATCATTCAGTTGGCAGTTAAAATAAAATCATTCTGTTTCTTTTTTATTCAGATTTTGTTTGTATTCCGCATAAAAGGTTGTTTGGAGTT
Organism: Rhinatrema bivittatum; assembly: GCF_901001135.1. Lineage (NCBI taxonomy): Eukaryota > Metazoa > Chordata > Amphibia > Gymnophiona > Rhinatrematidae > Rhinatrema > Rhinatrema bivittatum. The sequence continues at coordinate 94,052,109 of NC_042622.1, read as the reverse complement.
TATTAAAACTTCTTTGGTAGGGTAGCATTTCCCAAGAATTAAAGGTAAAAATTAAAAAAGGTCAAGCATAAAACCAAGTAAGTTAAGGACAGTTGTCAATATTTTACCAGCCAGGATTATACAAAAGATTTAAATCTACATTTTTTAACATAATTATTTGAATTTATAAGAAACAAGTGTAGCAGTCACCTTGTATTGACCCTTTTTCTTCTGAGCTGAAATGTACAAAACCGTTTGGGTGGGGAGAACCTGCCCTCATCAGGTTCTAACTTTTAAAATATGAGTTAAATGTAGTACCATGAAATGACCACTAATTGGCATTTTAAGGGAACGAGTCAGGATGTAAATGCGTTTAATGTGCTTTGGGGGAAAAATGTGTATGTTCCCTTAAAGGTTTGGGTTCTGTTGTTGGTGGATACTAGAGAGTGGGCAGTATATAGGGGAAAGGTTTTGGCCGGTTTTCCTCTTTCCTTCCCTGCTCTCTCCTGCATTGGTTAGGGATTAGGGACATCCAGCCATGTAATCGGTGGGAGTACTCAGCCTGTGGGCTGGGAGGCCCGGGGACCTTTCAAGGGGAATAGGATCCTGCAGGGGCTCTTCCCCTCAAAGGGAAAGGCCCAAGGCCGAGAAGAAGTGGAGTGGAGTCAGTCCCCTTCATGGTTGGACCAGAACAGAGGATTACCACAGTGGCAAGGATCGGGTTCTTTCCTCCCAGAGGAATTACCCTACAGCCTAAAGGAGACATACAGGAGTGGATGAGGTAACCCAGTGGAGAACTGCCCTAGTGTTTTCTTAATGTGTGGGTCCAGGGAACCTAGCACAGATGAAAAGGAGATGTTTCCTTATCCCTTAGAGGAATTTATCGTAGTGGCAAAACAGCGAGGTCAGTGTCCGGAGCGTGGAGTAGTGGTGTTCTCTCCCGAGTAACTCCCCAGAACAGGATGCTCTGAGGTTAAGAGAGGGGTGAGTCATATTCAGGTATTGCCCTGAGAAGTCCTTACTAGTGCTGTGGCCGGGGAACCAAGATGGAAGGATAGTAATGTGGTGATTTCTATAAAGAGGTTGAGTGTGAACAGTGCTTTGGGAAAAGTGATGGCATATTGTACTGTTGTGCAATGTTGTGCTAGATAGTAGATATTGGTGCCCTTTGGATGAGAATTTTGGTATCTGGGTGTTTGAACCAACCAGCCCTTCCTTATGGCTGAGGGAAAGAAAGGGCAGTGAAGGGGTTAACATGGTGACCCCTTGAAGTCAGCAATAATTGTAATGATGCACTGCATGGAAGCCTATGATTTTTCTGATACCTTCACATCCATGTAAATAGTTCTTGGCTGGCTGTATATACCAGAAAATAAAGTTACAAGTTGGTTTTTGTAATTGGATCTAGTGTGTCAGTGTCCATGACTGAACCAGTCTGATCTTATGGATGAAATCAGAGATAAAGGTGGGGAGTGAGAGAATGTCCTCCCTGTCCATACAGTAAAGAACAAATGATAATGCTGACTGAAACATGCTGTTACATCATGTCGACTTCACCAGCTGCATGACCCACTTTGAAGAAACCACACATAAGATAGAAAGAATGACCCTTAAACAATAGGAAATTCCCCCTTATCATTTTATGAACCCCGGCAGGGGGTTACACAGGTTTAAAAAGTTTGTAATCCAGGATCTCCTTATGGTTATTGGGCACACCCCCAACAATGGGGCTACGTCCTAATCTTCTTTCTGTCTGCCGCAAATGCAGGCTTTCCATTGTGGGAGTGGGAGGATAAATCTCCAAGGCCCTGGATGTTTTGTATATTCTGGTCTTCTAAATGCCAAAAATGAAACTGGACCCTGTGATCGCATTCCAGCATTAAATTTTACTGAAGTTGTAGTCGAACATGATTAATAAAGCGCTTGATGCAAGTGTAAGGAGCACTATGTTCCTTGATTAACCCATGTCCCTCCATTTGGAGAGAGGTTCTGCCCTTTCAGGCCATCTCTAAGAGTTTTCCCTGTCCTTATTCAGTATTTGACTGTGCTCTTCATTTGTAAACTGGAATAAGCATGCTCAAGATGTGTTTGGCTGTAGTTTTGATTTTGTGAGGACTGGAACTGCTTGCTGGTGAGCCCAGTGGGCCCCCCCCGGCCTACAAGTTTGGGATAACAGAAATCATAGGTCTGTGTCCTCACAGACCAGGAGGGGTTTTTCCTGTTGAAGACTGTCGGGTCTGTTATATTTGTGACCTGGCCAGCCTGGAAGGGAAGCCCCCTCTTTCTGGAAGGAGCAGGATTGAGACTGAATGTCTGTCTGCAAGTCAAATGGGCTTGTAGTGCTGATAAAGAGATGTATTGGGCTGAAGAGGATTGACTGTGGTTTTTTCCTGTTTTTGTTTGGCCTTCACCTTCCTATCCCATTTTGAGAGGCCCTATCTTTCCCTTTCCAACCACTGGGAAAGGACACTGATTTAAATTTGGAGATGGATAAAGAGGCTGTAATACTGGGAGTGAGTTATCATTCTTTTGTTCATGATGATGATTTTTGCCATTCTTGCTTGGATATTATCTTAGGTGGGCCTTCAGGTCTTAGGCGGTCGACCATATGACATAGTGAGGGCAAAGGTAGCGCCGGCGCCATTTTGAAGATTGGCAATACGGCCCGCGAGCAGGAGGTCGCTCCCGGACCCCCGCTGGACTTTTGGCAAGTCTTGTGGGGGTTAGGAGGCCCCCCCAAGCTGGCCAAAAGTCCCTGGGGGTCCAGCGGGGGTCCGGGGGCGATCTCCTGGACGCGTGACGTCGGGAACCAGGAACCAAAATGGTGCCGGCGCTACCTTTGCCCTCACTATGTCATACGGGCGACGCCCGTATGACATAGTGAGGGCAAAGGTAGCGCCGGCGCCATTTTGAAGATTGGCAATACGGCCCGCATGCAGGAGGTCGCTCCCGGACCCCCTGCTGGACTTTTGGCAAGTCTTGTGGGGGTCAGGAGGCCCCCCAAGCTGGCCAAAAGTCCCTGGGGGCCCAGCGGGGGTCCGGGGCGATCTCCTGGACGCGTGACGTCGGGAACCAGGAACCAAAATGGCGCAGGCGCTACCTTTGCCCTGTCACATGATAAGGGCAAAGGGCCCCCTGCGCCATTTCTCTCAACGCAGTCGTGACCAGAGAGAGGGAGATCGCGTCGGGACCCCCCCACTGGACCCCAGGTAATTTAAAACATTTTGGGGGGGTTCGGGAGGGTGGGGGATTTGTTTTAAAGGTTCGGGGTGGGTTTTAGGGTTTTTTTGGTGTGCTGGTTTTCCCGCTCTCCCCCGATTTATGATTTTTAACGATTTAAAAAAAAAAAAAAAACACGACGATAAGATTTCCCTCCCCCCCCAGCCAAAATCGATCGTTAAGACGATCGATCACACGATTCACACCCCTAATTGGCAACAGTGCTGGTGAGGTGATTCCATGATGAGAGGGCAGAGTCAGAGTCGGTAAGATCTAGTTTGCCAAGTTCATTAGATAGGGCTGTGATTGTCGTCTCTTTTGCAGGGTTTCCTGAATTGGAAAGTCTTCTTAGTGCACGTAGGAGTGGGTGAGTTTTTTATGGAGCAGGTGGTTTCAATGAGGAAGTGGTTGGACCAGGGGATGGGAGTACATTTTGGGGGGTCTGGTTGGATTAGGGAGTTGGTAAAAATGAGATCTAGAGACTGGCCAGCCTTATGTGTAGGGTCAGTTATTATTTGCTTGAAGCCTAGGGCGTTAAATGATGCAAGAAGGGCGTCGCTGGAAGGAGGTAGAGGTACTGTGTCAACATGGAGATTAATGTCTCTGACTATAATGGTTAGAGAGTCAATATTTAAGTTTTTGGTGATGAATTCGATAAGAGGGGATGGGTTACTGTCTAGTTGCCCTGGTGGGGCGTATATTAAGCAGATTTGGAGGTTAGGGGATTTGAAAAGACCAATTTCGAGTTTGTGTATGCAATGCAGCAGTGGAAAAACATAAACATCACCAGTCCTCATAAATCATCACACAAGAAAATTAATCATAATAAAACATACTAATAAAAACAATATTGCCAAATTGCTGATGAATAGAATAACATCAAATAATTAAGAACGCATATGAAAAGTCATCCAGTAACTAAAATTAATAAGGATGGAAAAAAAAAACCTTACCTGAAAACATTTGATTTCCATTCACTCTGAGCTTGTTGTAGATTAGTGAGGGTGGCACAAACTTTCTTCCCATTCACACACACACACACATGCACGCATGCATGAACATGCACATGCACACACACACGCGCGTGTTCGTGCTGAAATAGGACACTGACACAGTACTTCTTCTGTTCCTCTTTTTCCCAGGCTCCCCACCTCGCCCAAAGTATCTGCCACTGCTTCAGCTTTCTTTCCCTTACAGCTGGCCCCTGTACACCGCAAGCATTCTGGTGGGCCCTTGCTCTGAAGGTAATTTTGCCTCCTCTGTCAGTCTCAGCCATTGGCTGTGGGGTGGGCCAGCACCAGTGGCACAGAACAGAAATTAGCAGGAGGAAAACAAAGCTGCTCAGAGGGTTCCATGCATCTACTATTTGCAGCAGTTGTGGCTTCGGGGGTGCTCAGGGAAAAAGATACTGCCTTCAGCAGGGGCAAGGGGGGGGGGGGGGGAGAGGAAGCGGTGCATGTGCGCTCCCCAAATCTACTGTAAAGGAGCAAAGGGGTACCAGCATTAGCAGATGCTTTCAAAGGCACCATCAGAGGAGGAAAGAAGCAGCAAGAGTGGGGCAAATACTCCAAGGCTTCAAAAAGGGCACCAATAACAGTGGCTTGACCCCTCAAAGGCAGCACGAGAGGCAAAGTGGCACCAAGAGTGGCATCAACATCCTAAGACAGCAGGAAGGGAGAAATGAAGCAGAAAAAGTGGCAGGAAAAACTTCAAAGCACTGATCAACTCACCAAGGCACCATGAGAGGTGCAAAACAGCTGCCCACAGTAACAAGAACACCCCAAGGTGCAGCAAGAGAGAATATAGTAAAGTACCTTAATGTGTGAGGAATGAGTGAGAATGTGTGAAGAATGTGTGAGAATATAGTAAAGTACCTTAATGTGTGAGGAATGAGTGAGAATGTGTGACGAATGTGTGAGAATATAGTAAAGTACCTTAATGTGTGAAGTCTGGTTGTGGCAGTATGGCTGAGTGGCAGAACACTCCCCCCCCCCCCCCCCAACCAGGTGTAACATGAGAGGTATATGGCAGCAAGCCAGAGTGACATGAGAGAGATATGTTTTCCTGTTGAAGCACTTGCCCCTTGTCAGATTAGTACAATAGAATGTTCTCTCATCAGTATCACTTTTATGACATAAGCTTTTATTACATTCTCTACTTCAAATTGATCTTGCGGCTGGGTGGAATTTGGGGTTTCTTGTGAAATTTGCTTTCTGATTGAAACTTTGTCACAATCAGATCATATAAATGGACTCTCATCAGTGTGGCTTTCCCAGTAATTTGTGAAGTGTGCTTTATTAAGAAAGCTTTTTCCATATTCTTAGTCTCTTTCCTTTGTTGATTTTTTAGTGTTTTCTCTTTCTACTGAAATCTTTATCACATTCAAGAACATGTAAAACATCTCTCCTATACATGTTTTCTCTTGTGCTTGCATTTCTTCCTTCTGACTGAGGGTTTTTGGTGACAACACATCTCAGTATAAACAAGAAAGAAAAAGAATGGGAGAATTAGGTTGGGATTCTAGAGATATACATCAAAATAGAAAAGTAGAGAACCAAAAAAAGATGGAGTTGCAGGAGAAACTTGTATTTTTTCTTAATTTTTTATGCTGGTACATAATAGGAGTCGCAGATAGATATATTAATAGCTTAACCCCCAAGGTGGTATATCGGGCAAGGCAGGTAGGTAGAGTGATAGCAGCAAGACCTCTAAGGTGGTACATAAGAGGTATGTGTTATTATTTGTGATAATTGTGGTGGATCCTTGGGCCGGTGGCAGATGACCACGCCCCTGGGGGAAGATCCTGAGAGGGGCCACTGGTCAGGCTCAGAGTTGGGAGACAGACACACACTAGATCTTTTATTAAACTGTATAGTGATCCACTAGAGGTGGCAGTAGTGAGCTGGAACAGCCCGGCTGGGCTGTAGTCCCTCAGATACTGGAACAGTGATCCTGGATACTGAGCTGTAGAGAACTGAATATAGTGAGTAGGCAGATTATGCAGAGTTCAGGAACAGAACCTTGATGGTAACACTCACACAATATTCTCTTGAAGCAGCCCCAGAGGCTGGAATGAAGTAGGCCCTCGAGGAGCGAGTACCTGGTTCCAGGGAAAGCTCTGAGAGAGAGATGGTAACTCACTGGTGTTGTAGGCAGCGGTGACTTCCTGGCAGAAGTAGTATTCGGTAGCAGGTCCAGGAACATGGGCCCTCGAGGAGCGAGTACCAGTTCCAGACTGCGAGCTGAAAACCAAGAGAGAGAGCTAGGCCCCTGAGGGAGCGGGTACCCCTGGTAAAGGTCCGAGGAGGCAGAGAGTAGCAAGGTATGCAGAGAGCGAATCCCATCCGCAGCAATACCTGATGGAGGAAGCTAGGTAAACCGTCGCTAACTCGAATAGCTAGCAAAAAGAAAGACCTTAAATATCCGGGGCTGATGACGTCATCTCAGGGGGACGCCCCTGAGGTTCGCGCCACAGCTGGTACTTGAGTTGGGGCCACGCCGCGCGCGCACCCTTAGGCTTCAGGAGTACATGGCGGAAGGCAGCGTCTAGCTGGTCCGGGACGCCGGAGGAGAGAACTGCAAGATGACGTTGCGGCAGCCAAACTTCCATCAACCAAAGAGGGAGTCACAAAAGAGGTAAGGTGGGCGGGAGTGGAGACGTCGGGCAGCGACGGTCGCAACAGTATGGCAGATAGGCAGAGAAGTAACACATACTATGGACTTGTGTGCCCAATATGCCAGCATACCTGTGTACAATCTTCTTGATGGGCTCTGCTAGATAGCATGTCGCAGAAATTTATGTTGGGGTCTCCTTTACTGGGGTAGGCCGAGAGCTCTCTTGCCAACTGCTTTAGCTATGGTCTGTGTCAGGAGAGATGATTCTTTGCAGATAATGTGGCTTTGGCTTATTGAAGTAGAGGAGGAAGTAGTAACTGACAGGGTATGCTCCTGCTTTCACTATTCTCTGAGATGGCCACTCTTTCCTGTCTCATCACTGTCTCATCATCTACACAATCATGACTCCCCAATGAGAAAGTCATACAATCTCTGTTTTCAAACACAGATCATGAACGGGTGTCTATGGTCTATTGCTCCACTAATCTCTGCAGCATGATATATGTGGAATTGCAGCAGGTGCAACATTTTGAATCAGATGCATGTGAGGCATTCCAATTCTTCCTGCTTCTTATGGAAAAGCTGACCTCCCCGTCACACTTTGATGGAAATACCCTGCTGTGTCTGTGTGTGTGTGCTGAGTTCACATGCAACAAAACTGTTAAACATTACAGAACCGAAAAGAGGCAGCCTGGTAAAACTCTTCTCTTCTGTCTCTGAATGAGCACTGCTCAACTCATTGGTATCCAGATGGACAGAGATTTTAAAAAATCACTAGCTCTGTTGCAACTGCAATCTCCACACTGTCTCCTACCTTGACCCTCCCCCAGTGAAGAAAAAATCAAAATCATCAGCAGTGCATTACCTCTCTTTCTGGGACAGTGAGTGTGTGTGATACAACAACAACAGAGAGCCTTTTCTGAATGCAAAATTCAAAAGTTTCTAAGCTTTTTTAAAACACTGTGAGAGCTTCTACTAGCCCAACCATCTCTGCCAAGGACTAGGAGAAAATAAAGACTGCTTTTTGCACATGGACAGATTTTACAGTGGGAGGACATCAGTATCACTTGATCCAGATAGCGGCTATAGGCTAAATTAGAAAGATGCTTCACTGTGATTTGTCTTCTGTGTGATTTCCTTGCCAACTTGTCTTGCCTTGGCTCTGAGAAGACTCCAACAAGGCTGTGAGGTCACACATGGAAGAGTTAGTTGCTGTAGTTACCAGCTGTTTGTTTTTTTTTGCTCAGCAGTATACAGCTATAGACTTCAGTGGGCCATAGACTTGAATGGGAAACATATTTTGTTTCATTCGTGAGACCCCATTCATTTTTGAGGACTGCAAATGAAACAAATATGTACACATATGTCATATTTACCCATTTATTTCAAACAAATGCACATCCCTAACATACACTTAACATGAAAGTATAAAATTGGTCCTTTAGCAGACACAGGGACTTGGACATCTTACCAGAGGTATGAGAACTTTCCAAAGCTGCAGTGTGTTCATTAGATTGGTCCATAAACCTCTTTTAGAGATTTTCAGATGCTCCCACAAGTAAATCTAACTAGACCCACATGGATAATGTATTTATTTATTAGAACATTTATAAACCACCTTTCTGGCCCTTAATACAAGAAACTATTGAAAGCAGAGTACAAAATTAAAAACATGAAACATAGCACATTCCATCAAATACATTAAAAAAATGTTTTGGTGAAATTAATCTGTAGATTTATTTTCTGTCTCTACTGTCCTTTCAAAATTATTGTATTTTAAAACTATTTGTCAAAAAATAAAGGTTATGTTTGTAGATCCCTTAGAAAAAGCAAAAATAGTAATGAATTTGCAAGGTAAAGGATGTAGGGTCGAGCACCTTTAAAAATAAAGAAAATGGGAATACAGATTGTGCAGTGTGTCGTATGCAACCATTACTGCTGTAACTAGGTTCTAAAAGTCATGAAAAATTAATCAGCATTATCTTAGATTAAGACTATGAATAGAAAACTCATACCATCCGTAAAGCGAACACAGCAGCCCCAATGCTGCTCTCCAGTACTGCTGTGCTGTCTGATTCTTTCATTTCACAAATGCCTAATGCAATATATAAGTTTTAGTCACAAGGCTATAAGAAAAGGCATAATTTAAAAAAAAAAAAAAAAAGCTTTCTGCGTTATGGTTTTTAAAACAATGTTTAATTATATCCAGAGGGACTACAAGATGTGCATCATTTATGCATCAAGATACTCCCTGCTCTATTTGTGCTCACTGAGTTTCCCAAAATTAAAATATTCCGTCATGAAATATATATACCACAACTTCCCGAAAGCTGTTATGCCATAGTGCCACTTGTGATCTTGTAAATCTGTAAGCTCTCAGTTTCTCCACTCAGCAAAAGATTAACATTAACTTAGTGAAAAAGGCCCCCAAATCAAAGAACACTCATCGTAATAGTGGGTGATAAGTTTTTCAGAAAAAGACCGTTAGCTTCATCAAGGCCTGTCCTAATAAGGGATGGGTAAACTGGTTTGGATTAAATCTGAACTAAGGTGAGGCAGATCAAAGGTTCAGAGATGAACCAGGACAGGTGATAAATTTGATTGAGTAAATAGAGTCTATTTACAGCCCAATGCGTATAGCAGTTATTTACTTGTTTTGCTATGGGCTGGTTTATGTTTTACTCAGAAAGAAAAGTATTGTGTGTGAACAGAATATACTAAACATTCAGCTATGTCCTTTTTAAATTAAAATTACTACTTGGCAGTGTGGACACTACAGACTCAAATGACTTCAGCTCTTCATGTCTTTTTCACCTGGTCTGGATGCTGACCCCGAAGACTGCTTCCTATCTGCAGATATTTTCTTAAATAGGAACCAATCTGTGAGCCTGACTCATGAGTTTAGGGATTAACATAATCAAAGCTAACTAAGAAAAACCGAGGCAAGTGCCTGCAGGTCTAAACCTATATTGAAGCTGGATCATAGAAGGTACTCCCCAGTGCCCACCTTAGTCTGAACTGTCTTTTGTGATGCAGGAGTTTAGCAGTGCAAGGGGGAGCTCAGCTTCTGATTCAATTAACTCTAAAAAACTAATTTTCAAAGGGTTTAGCTGCCTAACTGTAGGTGCTAGGATCCTTAGTTGGACATTTTGAACATTTGCTAGAACTAAGTTTCACTAGGTGCTTAAATTTAGGAGCCTAGTAAGTGGGTGGACATGGGGAAGACTTAGGGAGGGGAAAAAAGTTAGGCACTTAGCACACATTTTCAGCAATGGGCACCTAACTTGGGATCGCAATCAAGGCAAATGAATAGCAGGCCAAAATTTAGGGACTTAAATTTAGGTGAATATTCAGCTGAAAATTTAGGGCCCTGGGTTCAGATGAAAAGAGGTACCTAACTTAAAAGCAAATTTTAAAAAGCCCTGCGCGCGCCAAAGCTGGGAGATATGCACATATTTCAAGCCAGTGCGTACCGTGTGGATTTTAAGAAGCATCCGAGTACGCGCTTATCTCCCGGTATACACAAATGGGAAAGGCAAAAAAGGGCGGGGCTTGGGTGGGGTCTGGGCGGGACATGGGTGGTCCCCTACCATGTAACTTTACTTCTGCTTCTGCTATGGATGGATGTAAATAAAAACAAAACCAAGGCTTATTAACTAGTGATGTGCATTCTTTTGCGATGAAATAGGAAATAGAGACGATATTTCCTATTTCATCATGTTTCGGGGGGGGGGGCGATGAAACGATAAGAAAACCCACAAATATCATTTTGGGGAGGGGAGAAGGGCACATTAAAAAACCAAAAAACCCCAAACCCACCCCCCCTTCAAATTTAATTAGTTGTAACCCCCTCACCCCCCTCCCGACTCCCAAGACTTGCCCGACCCCCCAAGACTTACCGAACGTTCCTGGTGGTCCAGCGGCGTCCCGGGAGCGATCTCCCCCCTCTCGGGCTGACAGCTGCCACTAATCAAAATGGCACCGATGGCCCTTTTCCCTTACCATGTGACAGGGGCTATCGGTGCCATTGGCCGCCCCTGTCACATGGTAGGAGCAATGGATGGCCCGCGCCATTTTTTAAGATGGCACCAGCCATCCATTGCTCCTACCATGTGACAGAGGCTGGTCAATGGCGTACAGCTGATTTTATATCATTCTTGAGTATGTTATAAAATGGCCTCTTCTCTGGGCATGAGCCAATATATGCACACACATGTGCACCCCTGCGGCTGCTTAAAAGTTACTATCTTAGGCGTCTAAATTTAGGGACTCAGATTTTTTGAATGTCAGGCTCTAAGTAATTTGATGAAAGAAACTTTGCTTAGAGAGAAAATACAGTGAATAGACATTGGTCTCTTTCTAGTTACCGCAACTCTGGTGTGATGGTAGTGAACATAAAGTAAAAAATGTAAGCTTCTTCATTAAAAGTCAGTACAATTTTGTACCATTTAGTTCACTGATTTTCCACAACATTTGACAGGACAAAACCAGAGTCCTTTTCAAATCCTCATGACCCTTTTAACGATACGGACCAAGCCTTCTATCCTGTAATTTAGAGAATGTAACCTCTTTTACCATTCAGTTCTGTAGCAGAAAGAGCCATGGATACAGCAATGCTGTTGTAACCTTTAAGATACTTTTATGGTCCATTCTTATTCTTTTATCATGCAGCAAACACAGCTGAAAAGCAGCTTTTACCTATTCTGACAATGGTCAGCTGTTGTGGCCCTTCTCTGAATATTCAACCATGATCTATGGCCCACAACTTTCTCTGAACAGAGCAGATGGACCTGTCAACCCTGCTTCTACCTAACCTTCCTGACTGCTGCCAAGCACGCTGTCAAACCTCATCTCCACTTCTTGAAGCAGCTGGTGCGAGGGCCATGCAATGGTCACCTGGGACAAATAAGACTAATTAGCATTAATAAATGCATAAAAACATGAAACAAAAAAGGTGCTGATCCAGTAATTCAGGTTTGCTTTTTTTTTTTTTTTTTAGGTAACGTGAATGGTTAGGCAAGTAGAGCTTGTCAGCATGTAGATATTTAATGTTCCATTAACACTTTTTTCAAATATCTAACTTTTAATATGTCTACTTGCTCGAAGACTGAAGAATTCACTCAGCAATTTCCCTTTAAAATGCTATAAGCAGAAAATACAAAGAATTTCTTTAGTTGAGTTTTCTGAAGGTGCAGGTGATATTTTCCTTTTGTTGACCCATCAATCCAAACCTATCAAAGAGAATCCTTGATAAAGCAATCAACTTTTTAATAAGAGCATGCAGACATTTTATTGTTTTTCATTTGTTTTTGCTTTTTTGGTTTGCTTATTGATTTGTTTCTTTTCATTTATTTAAAACAAAAAAATTACATTTTATAAAATAATAACAAAACAGAAAAAATATTGGCCTGATCAAATAAGAAACAAGCCCCACACATACTTCGGCCCTCTTACTGGTCCCTTTCATTTCCACTAACTCTACTGAAGAATCCAGACCTAGACTGATGCGGTGCCATTTTCTGTACAAAAGAATTTAGCAATGGCATTGGCCTCAGTCTAATGGCACCATTTGTGACTGCCCCGCGACAATTCTCCAAAAGGGTAAGAGAAGCTGGGAGGAGGGCCTGGTAGGGTTTTCTTTTTGCTTTGATGGGGCCAATCAAAGGAAAGTAACACAAGGAAAATGGAAGGTGGTCTGCAGTACACCCAAGAACACTACCCCAATCTACAAGGGTATGTATTTTTATTTTTATATATTTTCGCTTACCACCAAAGAATAAAATACTAGAAGTTCTCTATTTTAAATCTGTCACTAAAAAGAATGGACATGATGTATCACACCCACCTATGAGTAATTATAACAAACTATGGCCTGGATTTATCAAAATGCGGTAAGTACCACATGCGATAGCAAAAGGGTGTGTTTTATGCTAATATAGCATTTATTGTAATTTTGCTAATTACAATACCATTTTCAGAATCTGCTGTATTTCCTGCATTCAACCACTAGGGACCATTTTTAATGGTCCCGGGGGGGGGGGGGAGAGAGAGAGAGAGAGAGAGAGAGAGAGGAGAGAGAGAGAGAGAGAGATAGAGAGAGAGAGAGAGAGATATAGAGAAGATAGAGAGAGAGAGACCAGATGAGGATAGGGATAGAGAGAGAGACTGGCCCATAGGTAGGTATTTGTATCCCTATGGTAGGCCCACCTACTAACTCGAGGTGGGGATTAGTTAAGAGTGTAGGGGGTTAGGGGCCACTTTGACATTCTACGTGACACATACGAACAGAACAGTGGTCTCTTGTGAAGATTTGATGGCCTTCGGAGTGAGGAAACTCACTCCAAGATGAGATTTGGGCAATGTTCTCTCAACCTAGCTTGGTTACCCAGGTAGAGAATCCATCAAGCTAGGTCACGTAGAATGTCAAAGTGGCCCTAACCCCCTACACTCTTAACTAATCCCCACCTCGAGTTACTAGGTGGGCCTACCATAGGGATACAAATACCTACCGATGGGCCATGACATTATGGCCAGTCTCTCTCTTTCTCTCTCTCATCAATTCAGCTGAAATCAGACTTATGGGAGACATCACAAATGGCAATGAAACCTTACTGCACAATCCAAAGAGGTGTTGTTAAAATTGGCATTATGGCTGTGCAATAGCTCTTCACAGGTTAACTCCTCCTATTTTTGGAATTTGCATCGCACCATACGATATGGTGCGATCGCATGCGGTAAACACGTTTTCGCATGCGATAAGCCCTTAATGCATGCGAAAACGTCTTATCGCATTTTGAAAAATGACCCCCTATGTTACCATAAATTGTTGGCACCTGTTTAGTGGATAGAATTCATTATTTTTCCAACATTAATGTTTGTGCCTTATTGTAAACCGTTGTGATGGTACCTAACTTAACGACGGTATAAAAAAGTTTTTAAATAAATAAATAAATATTTGTTTTAAATAAATGAAGGAAAAGGAATGAAATGAAAGGGGAAACTGTGGTGACGATGCAAAAGCAGTGGGGAGCTAGGCCTGCCTGGCCAAACTGAGCAACACAACAACTGGCTCCAGGGTTAGCTTGACTGACGTGAGGGCACTCCCTCCAGAAGGAGGAGGTTGCTGGTGCCGAGGTGACTATGCCATGCACAGCCTGCCCACTGACCGCCCACTGAGACCAGCAAATCGCGGCAGCAACGCTGACAGCGGTAGGGAGCTCGGCCTACCTGACCCAACCGAGCAGCATAACAACCAGCTCTGGGGGTAGCTCGACTGACGCGATGAGGGCACCCCCTCCCCCGGAAGGCGAGACGACTGTGCCACCCACAGCCCGCCCACTGCCTGCCCACTGACACCAGCAAACTGCGACGGTGACGCTGAAGGCCCTTCACCTTGAGGCCTGCGCATGAAGCAGTGCAACAAAGGAGCTTGCCTCTTTGTGCGCCCCTTTGTGCGGGCCCGAAGTGCATTATTATATTGACCACTGGATTGAATATTATGATCATGGCCCAGACATGCTTCATTGAGCCCATACTAGGATGGGCCTGAATGGAGATCTAAGGAGTGCCTCAAGTAAGAAGCAAAGAACTTGGGCCTGGATTTTCTTTCTTCGCAACGTTTTGTGAATCCCGGTGGTAATGGGGGGTGGGGGCGCCTGCGAAAGCCAGCAGCGATTGCACCACTGCGGTGTTATCACTGCCGGCTTTCGCACCCAATAGCGCCATAGTAAAAGGTGGGGCTATTGGGCACACTACTGGTGGCGATAAGGGGCCTTATCTTTTTTCCATCAGCGAAGTTTCCGCATGTGATAGGGTTAGAAAATAATCCCCTTGCTGTTCCCAACGATGAGTACTAATGCTAACACTATCTTATCCTGTCTAATGTTTACTCTGCTCCTATTAAATATTCAGTCTACGTAACTAAAAATCCTTTTGATTAATGACCTATTAGAAGATTTACTGTCCACTATTTTTTGCATCTCTGAAACCTGGCTATCTGATAAAGATAATGTACTCCTAAACCAAATTTTCCACCCTAACTATGAAATATTTCACTTTTCTAGACCTAGACAAAAAGGTGGAGGATTATTAATAATCTCTAAAGAAAAATTTAAACTAGTATCCTGCAAAGTTGAGATTAATCTACCCTATGAAATGGCAATTTTAAAATCTCATTGTTATGGTTGAGTGTGTTTTGGTGGATCCTTGGGTGCTGTGGGAGATGACTACGCCCACGGGGAGGAGCCCCGTGAGGAGCCACAGCACTGGGCTAGACTCGTAATACACAAAACATAGTTAGTTCTTTTATTAAACAGCTTGAAGAGAGCCACCAGAGGTGGCAGTAGTGAGGCAGTCTGGTAGTTGCAGTCTCAGGGACCTCGGCAGAGGGAGCCCTCCTCTCCTTGATGATGATAGGAGGTTCCGCAGCAGGTTTCCCAACTGTGGATAAGATAGACTGAGAGTTAGAGTACTCACTAGGTGTTTGCTGTTGGTATGCGATTCCACCAGGTATGTTGAAGAAGGTACAGGCACCGAGGCAGGGAGAGCAGGCCCTTGAGGAGCGAGTGCCTGTTCCCAGTAAGGCACCTAAAATAAAGTAGAGGAACCCCGAGGAGTGGATATCCAGGTTAGCAGTTACCCCGAAGGGCAGAGAGAGAGCTTCCAGCGGCAGCATGGAAGCGGCAGAGCTGTGTAGACAAGAACGAATTCGAGTCCATGCTAACTCAATGAGCTAGCAAACTAGTGAAGGTAATATACCCGGATGGCGTGACGTCAGCATGAGGGAACAACCCTCGAGGTTCGCACCAAGGGTGGCATAAAGATGTGGGGTGCGCACGCGCGCGCGACCCTAGTAGGTACCTGGGAGGAGCAGTGGCGGAAGGCTGCACCATAGCTGCTCTGTGGACGCCGGAGAGGTTGGCCTGTAGACGCTGCGGTAGCCATCTTCCCCAGGTAAGCGGGAGGAGCCATGAATAAGGTGAGGCAAACGGGGCGAAGCCGTCTAGCACCAACAGATGCAACACTCATCAACTAAACATAGGACTGGTCTACTGTCCACCAGGTTTACTTCAAAAGGACTGCTCACCACTTATTGAATTAGTCACTAAAGTGTTTCCAACACCAGAATCTACATTAATTGTAGGAGACTTTTACCTCCAGCTGGACAAAACACCGAGAACCTCAGCTTGTGAAATGTTTTTAGAAGTAATAGAAGCCTTGGGATGGTCACAATTTGTCACGAAAGCCACTCATAAAGTGTGCCAACTCTAGACCTAATATTTGCCAATACAAGTAACTGACTAATCAATATCTCACACATGATATTGCCCTGGTTTGATCACCAATTAATAAAAGTGGATATAGCCTTCACCAACCAAATCTATAATAGTATAGATAATAAGCTTACTTTTACCTTCAGGAGAAAGAGAGAGATGGAAGTACTTGCAGAAGCAATAGAAAAAAAGATTCCTTGTCCCAGGAATCACATGGAATCACTTGTCCACATGATTCCTGGGACATGTTAGTCAATGACATAGGTGAAAATCTTAGCCCAGTCCAGATGAAAACTATTAACAAAGCCTTGGGATGGTCACAATTTGTCACGATGTGTTGAATTAAGAAGCACTAAACAGAACTGTAGAAAATTAGAGAAACAATGACAGAAATGCTGATCAGCTGAATCCCTAGGAAAATATAAATCTTTCCTTACAAAATACTGTATCCTAACCAATAAAGCATAAAAAGATTACTTTGCTAAACAAATTCATGGGTTATATTTAACTCAAAACTGCTCTTGAGAATGTTAAACATTTAATTTAGACCCGACATCTTCCATTTCGAGAAACTACAACTTCACAAAGGCCTCTCGCAATGAATATGCCACCACACTCAAGGCAAAATCAGTAGGTTGAAAAAATAATTCACTATCAGTTCTCCAACAAAAACACCTGAAGATTCAAATGAATTGGTTAAGTGGTGCACATATCAAAACTTTAATCATTGCTAAAATTTAACTTGCTACTAACCCACGTGACCCAATACCAGCCAGTTCCTTGAAACAAGTACACCATGTTATCACTCTGACAATCACAACCTTAATTAATCTTTCACTGTCAGAAGGAATTATATCAATGGATTAAAAAAAGGGTGATAAAATCGATCCTAAAAAATAAGACTGGTAGAACTGACAACTGGGACAACTATCATCCCATATCCAACTTGCCGTTTCTAGCAAAAGTTCTTGAGAAAGCAGTGTTATCCCAACTTGTAAATTAACTGGAAGATCAAAACATTCTCTACCCAAATCAATTTGAATTTAGGAAACATCACTCAACAAAGACATTACTACTCTCTTTAACAGGCTCGTTTTACGAGGGTTTGAAGCAGATTAATCTTATTGCCTTGGTCTAATTGACTTAACAGCGGCCTTTGACACTGTGGACCATAACCATCAGATGAGAAACAGGGATCAATGGCATGGTTCTCAGATGGTTCACTTCATTTCTATCTAACAGAACATTTCAAGTCAAACTGGGCAACCACATATTTGACACCTTCCAGTGTGATTCAGGTGTCCCTCAAGGTTCAGCCCTCTCAGGAACACTATTCAACATGTTCCCACTGTCAGGCCGATACAGTAAAGCGGGCCGCAGTTACCCCGTTTCTAACCCGCTGTGTACTCACAATTTCGCCGCGTAAGTCTAACCCGCGATTCACTATCTGTTTTTACCGATCCTTACCGCTTCTTTAACTCGATGCATATCCCTTTCCGCCCGCGGCATGTATATGTATGTAAACGATCCGATTAGCTATTCCCTCCCATACAGTAAAGTGCGCCCCGACTATCGCCTTTTTAGCCTGCTATCTTGCCGCGTCTTTAACCTACTAATTTACCGCCTACCCTGACCCTTGAGTTAGTGTGGTTTACTGGTTGCTCAGCATATTCAATTTAAAGCTTTAACCTTGGTATTTAAGGCTCAGCATGATCCCATACATTCCATTGCACTGTCTGTATTCACAAGAATGTAATTATCTGATTCTACCACCAAAAGCCGCCCAGTCCCAAACCAACCCAATCCACAGAAAACAAAATGCTTCTCGCACTTAGCCGCCCAGTCCCAAACCAATCCACAGAAAAAAAAATGCTTCTCGCACTTAGCCGCCCAGTCCCAAACCAACCCAATCCACAGAAAAAAAAATGCTTCTCTATTAGCCGCCCAGTCCCAAACCAACCCAATCCACAGAAAAAAAATGCTTCTCGCACTTAGCCGCCCAGTACCAAACCAAACCAACCCAATCCAATCCAAGCCCAAGCAGAGAGAGACGAAATTTCACAGTCCCAAACTTTCCCCCAGCCCCCGCTCACTTGCCCTGGCCGCAGCCACGCAAGCCCCCAGCAGCAGCAGTAGAATAGAAGGGCGGCGAGAGAGAGCGGCTTCAGCAGCCCCGCCGGCGAAGATGAATACGTGCACGCCTGTAGGTCCAATATGGGCGCTCAAGGCAGCAAAGGCGCATGCGCACATGTGTGCGCATGCGCCTTCGCTGCCTTGAGCGTCCATATTGGACGTACAGGCGTGCACGTATTCACTTTAGCCGGCGGGGCTGCTGAAGCCGCTCTCTCTCGCCGCCCTTCTATTTCTACTGCTGCTGCTGGGGGCTTGCGTGGCTGCGGCCAGGGCAGGTGAGCGGGGGCTGGGGGAAAGTTTGGGACTGTGAAATTTCGTCTCTCTCTGCTTGGGCTTGGATTGGATTGGTTGGTTTGGTTTGGGACTGGGCGGCTAAGTGCGAGAAGCATTTTTTTCTGTGGATTGGGTTGGTTTGGGACTGGACGGCTAAATTTCGTCTCTCTCTGCTGGGGCTTGGATTGGGTTGGTTTGGTTTGGGACTGGGCGGCTAAGTGTGAGAAGCATTTTTTTCTGTGGATTGGGTTGGTTTGGGTTGCGCTCCCTGCCTCCGATGCCGGCTGCTGGGGCTTGCTGGCGCCGGGCGCTCAAGGCAGCTGGGTCTGTAGGAGAGCCATCCACTTCCTGGTACCTGTCATTTCAAACGTCATTTGAAATGACGTTTGAAATGACAGGTACCAGCACACCCAGGATACTGTATAGGCGCTGTATAGCCCCTATACAGTAAAATGGATTGCGCTTCATGGAGCTCGTTGGACGCGGCTTGCATTTGCATGCCATTTAAATACAGTATCGAGCGGTAGGTGATCCGAACTGTGTGTGTGGCAAACGCGGGTGCGCCGGGCACTAACGTACCTCTTTCTACCGCCCCTTACTGTATCGGCCCGTGTGTAAATTACTGATGAATCTAGGAATAACTTTCTTCTTGCATGCTGACGACTTTCAATTTTTCATACCACTCTCTAGATCATTTGGAATCACAGCTTCAATACTCTCTACATATATGAAAGCAATACAACAAGAACTATTGCAACTTAAACTGACATTAAACCCTAAAAAGACTGAAATCATCTGGCTGAGTAGAAACCATCAGTCTAGACCTGGGTAATTGTCAAATTAATCCCTCAAATCAAGTACAGAATTTAGATGTACAGCTAGATGAGAACCTCACAATGAAAATGCATATCAGTAAATTAATTAAGACAGGTTACGCCAAGTTGTATATTCTACATCGTTTGAAGCCATTATTAACTTTTGTGGACTTCCGTACTGTACTGCAAACTCTAATCTTCTCAAACCTTGACTACTACAACTCCCTACTATAGGTCTTCCAGCAAGTCACTTAAAATCACTACAACTATTGCAAAATGCTGCAGCAAGACTATTACTAGGTTCTAGGAAATATGATCACATTACACCATCACTGATATCACTGCATTGGTTACCAATACAATCCAGAATCTACTATAAAGTATTAGCAATAATATTCAACATCATTCACTCCAATAATACCGGCTTATTAGGAGTGACACTACAACCTTACAATCGTCAGCGAACATTAAGATCTCAAAATAAAGGACTACTGTCTATTCCCATAATACGATGCACACATCAGATGCAAATAAGAGATTGAGTGTTTTCCATAGCGGATCCAAAGCTGGAATTCCCTGCCCGAGGGGTCGTGTATCTTACCAGATAGAAAGACATTTAAATGTGAATTAAAAACATGGCTATTCAAAAACACATAGGGGTGGATTTTAAAAGGGTTACACGCGTAAATCCTCCTGTGCGTGCCGAGTCTATTTTGCATAGGTCCGGCGATGCGCGCAAGCCCCGGGATGCGCATATGTCCAGAGGCTTTGTGAAAGGGGCGGGGGCCGGCACAGCGGCCGTACTGGGGATTGTGCACAGGCAGCTGGCCGGCGTGCGCAAAATAAAGGTGGGGGGATTTAGGTAGGGCTGGAGGTCGGGTTAGGTATGGGAAGGGAGGGGAAGGTGGGGGGGCTGAAGGAAAGTTCCCTCCGAGACCGCTCCAATTTCAGAGCGGCCTCGGAGGGAACGGGAAAACCATCGGGGCTCCCCTAGGGCTCGGCGCATGCTTGTTATAAAATCGGGTAACGTGCACAAATTTAGGCCGCGCGCGCAGGTTTTAAACTCTGCCCCATATAATTTAACTTAAAAACATCTGAATATACAGAACCACAAAAACAAAAAGGACAAAATATAATTAAACCATGAAGAATAAATCAAACAATAGAATGCAAGATTCTCAAAGCAACTCACTGACTAAGATGTGAAAACCATCCTTTCGTATTTTCATTATCCATCTCTCTGCCTTATATACTAAGTCAATTTCAATATGTACTAGAAAATTTGACTTGATAGATAAATGCCTGATTTTGAATACCATCCTGTAACCAACCTTTGGGGCAGATTTTAAAACCTGCGTGCGAGGCCTACATTTGTACGCCCGATTTTATAACATGCGCGCAAAGCACTAGTGCACTTTGCACATGCCGAGCCCTAGGGGAGCCCCGATAGCTTTCCCCATTCACAGTTCCCGAAATCGAAGCGGCCTCGGAGGGAACTTTCCTCCCGCCCCCCCCACCTTCCTCTCCCTTCCCCTGTCTAACCCGCCCCTCAGCCCTACCTAAATCCCCTTACCTTTATTTTGTTATTTACGCATGCCAAACTTGTGCGCGCGATCCCCAGGCATGGCCGCTGTGCCGGAGGCCTCTGTCCCGCTCCTCCCCTTTTACAAAGCCCGGGGATATATGTCCGTCCCGGGGCCTGCGCGCATCGCCGGTCCTATGCAAAGTAGGCTTGGTTCGCGCAGGAGCGGTTACGCGCGTAAATCCTGAGGATTTACGCATGTAACTCTTTTAAAATCCCCCCTTTATTTGTCTATTTGTTGAGTTATAATTATGAATGTCACTTTGTAAACCATTGTGATCTGTAAATGGAACAACGGTATATAAAATGTCTAAATAAGTAAAATAAATAAATGCTTTTGTTAAAATTTCCCATTTCATTTCAAAAGCCTTCATATCTCCACTTTTATTTGAACCATTGTTATGCCCAGCTTGCCTTGGAAAGGAGAAGCATCTTGGGGAAGGCAATTTTTAACGGGTAAAATGACCCCACTGAAAGCTTCCCTCCTCAAATACAGTTAAAACTATGCCTAGCTTCCATTGTGCATGCACTTTATACAGCATTAAAAAATGAGGCATTTCTTAGGAGGAGGAAAGAGAGTGCCCACACAAACAGCAGGTGCAAAGCACACAGATGCTTTTCAGGCATATACTTTGCACTTGCTAATTTTCAAAGAGAAGCAAGGCAGCTATTTCTTTTCTCTTAGAGAATTTCCTAAAGCATGTGCGTTAGTAGCACCCATGTGGCCTGCAAAAATGCAAGCTATTTGAAAATTGCCACCTCCCCAAATATTATGCTGCCGTAAACCAGTCACGAGGTGCAGTATTGGCTGGAGACTGCCAGACAGAAGAATCAGTTGCCATCTCTGAAGGAGAATCTGCCCACCAGTGTACATCAAGATGGGACTACTGAGGCCACCATGCTTCACAGGGATTTCTTCCACTGAATTATTTGCCAGATGGCTAGCAATAGTCATGAAAAATTATTTCACCCAATTGTTTTTATCAGTATTTCCGAGGCAACTCTATCAACCCAGTGCTACACACATTACCTTGCAAGTGAGGTCAGTATTATCTGGATACCAGTGTCTATGGGCTTCTCCTTTCATTTATATTTGCATGATCTGGTTACCTGCCTGATGATATGGATTAGGAGAGCATAGCCAGAGCCTCCACATCAGTGGAGTGTGCCGGATCATGACCTAGAACAGAGAGGGCACAGTGGGAAATCAGGTGGATTTGCTCTCCTGCTGATTTACAGTATGTATATCTACACATACTGTCACTGTTATGTAGATGGCTTAAGATTTAGGTCTTGCTGACCCTGCATGCTGCAGCCAGCTGGTGGAATTTGCTGATCTAAGGCTATTCTTGATGGTGACATCATAATTCAAACTCTATTTCTGTCGCTCTGAAAATGGCCCACACCTGCTGCCTCACAGGCTACGAGCAGCAGGCATGGGGAGAAAGGCACTGCAGTCCTTGCAGGCCTGGAGAAAGCCTAATACAATGTCAACCTTTGTCTGGAGCCAGGCTTGCAGGGCGTGCTTAGAATAATGCTGGGGAATGGATGGGAAGAGGAGGAGGGTGTGTATGCGCTCTGTGTGTGTGTGTGTGTGAACTGAAATGTCTAAATCAAAATGAAACTCTTATCAAAATATTAGACAAGCTGGTTTACGTAGAAATGTAGATTAAAAGGGAGAAAAAACAACTGCTCAGAAATAAACGCCTACCTTTAATAACTATTTCATATGGGGAGAAGTCACTGGCATTGTGTTGGATTACTTCAATTAGCTTCTAAGTGTCCTTCTGTTTTTTGCTCCAGTAATAAGGATGCTTACCATAATGGTTTTATTAATCTATTGCGCAGAGTGAACCTGGGAGGTAATGTATCACAGGGGCCTCCTGCTCCATTCTTTATTGGATATGAACGACTCAGTAATTGCTATTGATCACTAAAAGACTACAGTGTTCCTCTGAAATTAGATTAGGAGGGGGGAGCTTTCACAAGCTCAAGGTATTTGACTTCTATAACACCAACTAGCTGGTATTCACAGAAGCTTTAAAAAAAGGAACGTCTGTTAGCTGGATTGACGGACCTCTGTCTGCTTCATTTCTTCATTAGGTGTCATTAGATAATGTGACTCTGAAATCCGGTCATTTGTTTGGCCACGTAACTTTAACACCGCATAATGGTGGCAATGCTCAGATTGTCAGGAAATATTTCTACACGGAGAGGGTGGTGGATGCCTGGAATGCCCTTCTGGAGGAAGTGGTGAAGACTAAAACTGTAAAGGATTTCAAAGGGGCATAGGATAAACACAGTGGGCCGGATTTTAAGAGGTACGCGCGGGCGTACATTTGTGCGCGCACAAATGTACGCACGTTTTATAACATGCGCGCGCAGCCGTGCGCATGTTATAAAATCCAGGGTCGGCGAGCGCAAGGGGGCGCACAATTGTGCAACTTGCGCACACCGAGCCGCGCAGCCTTCCTCCATTCAGAGCGGCCTTGGAGGGAACTTTCCTTCCGCCCCCCCCCCCCCCACCTTCCCCTCCCTTCCCCTACCTAACCCGGCCCCCAGCCCTACCTAAATCCCCCCCTACCTTTGTTTTCTATTTACGCCTGCCTCTGGGCCGGCGCGCGATCCCCAGGCCCAGCGGCAGTGGAGAGGAATCTGGCCACTCCCGCCCCACCCCGGACCTCTCCGCCCCGCCTATTTTTTCAAGCCCGAGACTTACACGCGTCCCAGAGCTTGCGCACATCGCCGAGCCTATGCAAAATAGGCTCGGCGTGGATAACCCCCCCCCCCCCTATGCGCGTAAATCCACCTGGATTTACGCGCGTAGGCTTTGAAAATCTGCTAGAGGATGGGAATAAATAAAAAGGCTAGAGGATGAGAATTAAAAAAAGCTTAGCCGGCATGGAGCGGCAGTTACTACCCTTAAGAGAAGCATGCTTTCTGTCCTGCCTCCTACTTAATATCTTTGCGATATTAAGTAGGAGGAAAAGTGAAACTAAAAAAAGTTAAAAAATAGAGGGAAAAAAACCCCCAAAACACTGGCAGTCGGGTGCAGGAAACAGACGCTCGAATGATAAGCGTCTGTTTCCTGAACCCCCCTGGCTGTGCGGCGTTTAGGGAAAGCGATGCCGATAAACTCGGCCGACGCCGATTGAGTTCGCGTTAGCAAGGAGGCAGTAGGGCTGTGCAACAACCCTAGCGCCTCCTTACTAAGGCAATCCCCTAATTAAATATTGCATGGCGCCCCTCCTTGGGTGCCTGGGGCACATTAAGAAAGCGGGCGCTGACTGTTCAGCGCCCGCTTTCTGCGCAAATTTATTGCATCAGCCCCATAGAGTTCTTACCCAAGCTGCTGTACAATCTGTAAGCAACACACACACACATACTTTAGAAAATGAGGCAGAGGGGGTTTTTTTGTGTCTGCTTAGCTCCTGTCTCTGGTGGAGTTTAGGCAGGTTGTAAGGAGGACACAGGATTAGCATTTTCTCCTTCACACCCAAGAAGTACAAAGTAGACATCTCAAAAAGAGATGATCTAAGCAGCACAGTAATTTTCCCCTCACCCCCATGGCAGAGGCATGCGTTCACCTGATCCTTCTCAGCGCACTGCAGGCAATGGCCGTTGGGTACTCAGTGGTGCAGCAGTGGCTGCCCTTAATCTTTTTCATACGATAAATTTGCTAATCATCTCTTGCACACAATACTCAGAATGCATCTTTCCCGAGGTCCCTCAGATGCTGGTGCACGCCTACAGATGTTGGTCCGACTGCTACTCCTGGGGCATTGCTAGAAGGTTAATTTCAAGGCTTAATTAAAGGCATATTTTACCAGTTAGCAGCTTATCAAACCATTAACAAAGGAGTCAAGATCTGCGCTTGGCTCTTTGGCTCCCTCCTCCCCTCAAAAAAACCAAGACAAGTATTGGCGTTATAAAAGGCCGCAGTTTATTTCACCAGCCCGAGCCCATACAATAGGAATGTGGCTGACAACATGTCGGCCCAACTTACCCCTCCCCCACCCCTATTCGCTTTGTTCTTGCTACTCACCACCACATCCCAGTGGTGAGCAATTCCCCCCCCTTGCTTACCCCGCCTCATCCCAGCGATGGTAAGCGGTGGCCACTGAGCTTTAGCTCCTAGCTCTTTTGACCTTCTCGTGCAGCAGCCCCCCCCCCGACTGCAAGAGACTCGCCCCCCCCCCCCGCATGTCAATTCACAAAGGGGTAGATTTTCAAAGGGTTACACGCGTAAGATATGCGCGTAATCCCCGAAAATCTACCCCTGCGCACGCCGAGCCTATTTTCCATAGGCTCAGTGGCACGCGCAAGCCCCGGGACACACATATGTCCCGGGGCTTCGAAAAAGGCGTGGTCCGGGGCGGGCTGTGGGGTGGGGCCGCGGTCCGGGGGCGGTCCGGGGGCGTGTCCAGGGTGTGGCAGCATTCTGGGGGCATTCTGTGGGCGTGGCCGAGTGCCCCGACACAGCGGCCTGTGTCAGGGCCTGGCGCGCAGGCAGCCAGCCGGCACGTGCAAGTTATGCCTGCCAGAGGCAGGCGTAACTCAACGAAATAAGGTAGGGGGTGTGATTTAGGTAGGGCTGGGGGGTGGGTTAGATAGGGGAAGGGAGGGAAAGGTGGGGGGGGGGACCAAAAAAAAAGTTCCCTCCAAGGCCGCTCCGATTTTGGAGCGGCCTTGGAGGGAACAGGGAAAGCCATCGGGCCTCCCCTAGGGCTTGGTGTGCGCAAGGTGCACAAGTGTGCACCCCCTTGCACACTCTGACCCCGGATTTTATAATATGCGCACAGTAGCCCGCGCATGTTATAAAATCAAGTGTACATTTGTGCGCGCTGGGTAGCGCGCACAAATATACCCCCCGGGCGTAATATTAAAAATCTGTCCCAAACAATTTAAACACACAAACTTTTGCTCGGGTTTCCGCCTCCACTGCGACAAAATTCAAGCAAGAAATGCAATAAACAACAATACAATGTTACAACCTCAGGGAGGGTGGGAGGGAAGCTCAAGCCGCTGCTCAAATCCCACGTCCTCCCTCTCTCCTCTGGTGCGCTGACTGACCTGCCCTCCTCCTACCGTTACTGCCTAAACCAATAGCAGCGCTGCGATTTTGAATGGCAGCGCTGCTATTGGCTCCGCCTTCCTAAGCCTTCCCCCCTCTGATCCCCCTCCCCACTCCCTAACCCTGCAGGCGTGCGCCTCTCACTTTGTTAAAGCTAGCGGCGCGGGACAAGCCCGCATCGCTGTACACTAGCAAATGAGTCAAGATCTGCGCTTGGCTCTTTGGCTCCCTCTTCCCCTCAAATAAAACGAAGACAAGTATTGGCGTTATAAAAGACCGCAGTTTATTTCACCAGCCCGAGCCGGTACCAGAGCCGGTACCCGAGCCGGTACCCGAGTGGGCCCGCACTGCTGCACACTAACAAAAGCGTCAAGATCTGTGCTTGGCTCTTTGGCTCCCTCCTCCCTCAAATAAAACAAAGACAAGTATTAGCATTATAAAAGGCCGCAGTTTATTTCACCAACCCGAGCCGGTACAATAGGAATGTGGCTGACAACATGTCGGCCCAACTTACCCCCCCCCCACCCCTTTTCGCTTTGTTCTTGCTACTCACCACCACATCCCAGTGGTGAGCAATTCCCCCCCCTTGCTTACCCCGCCTCGTCCCATCGATGGTAAGTGGTGGCCACTGAGCTTTAGCTCCTAGCTCTTTTGACCTTCTCGTGCAGCAGCACCCCTGACTTCACAAGACTCCCCCCCCCCCCCCGCATGTCAATTCACAAACAATTTAAACACACAAAAAACTTGGGCTCGGGTTTCTTAGCTTCCTTGTTCCCTCACTGCGGCCCCAAAAATGTCCTGAATAACCACTTCCAATCCTTCCTGCAGGGTGTTATTAAATAAATCCAACCCCACGCTGTCTCTTCTGAAAAAAATGGCTAGCATTTGCCAGGCCCACTCATGGCGCACCCAAAACCCTTCCTGCTTAACCAACCATCTACCCATTTGTCGATTAACTTTTTCGCTCCTTTTTTCCAAATTGGTTCATTTTTGAATTTAAAACGAATGATGATATCCAACCACCCCAAATGTAAACTAGGCTACCTTGTCATTATTGATGCTAAGTCCTTGCGCATTTGGGCAATTAACTCCCGACAGGATCCCTTCCCAATCTCATTACCATCCAAATGTATTAGTAAAATTCTCGGAATCCCTAGGATGCTAACTTGTTCCTGCAGGAAGGATGCCAGGTCAGACCATTTCATCCCCTCTTGCCCATCCAACGTATTCTCCAGTGAAGTCTCTCTAATTGCAGATCCTTCCCATATGGCCTCCTTTGAGCCCGATGCTGTGCCCAATGCTCAAAAGAGTGACTCACGACCCAGGCACACGCAGATTCAAGATTAACCCAAACTGGTTCTGCAAAAGAAGAAACATCTGTTACCATAACAAGCCACTTCACCTACCTATGACTTTCATCTCATCTGCCGCCATTCCATTCTCATGGTTTCCCACCGTATACGCTGCCCATGTCGACGGGGCCACTGACATTTTTATGAGCCGCCACTCTTCTTCATCCCTAAGGTCCACAAATATTCTGGACACTTCTCCACTGTCAAGTCCGCTCCTGGAGCCAGCGATCTGAACACCTTCCACTTAAAACGAGAAAGGGCATCCGCTATAACATTTTTGACTCCTGAAACGTGCTTAGCTGTTATCTTAACATTTCACAGCAAAAACAAAGACCTACCAACTCTCTTAATAATGCCGAAACCAGCAAACATCTTGCAGACAACCGATTGATTACCTGCACAACTCCCAGGTTATCGCATCGAAATACCACTCGCCTGTTCGCCAACTCCACACCTACCTACAATGCCACCATAATAGGAAATAACTCCAAGAAAGTTAGGTTCTTTGTGATACCCTCGACTACCCAACATTCTGGCCATGACTCGGCACACCATTTGCCTTGAAAAAACACCCCGAAACCCAAAGACCCCGCTGCGTCGGAAAACAATTTCTTCCTTGTCTGGCATTAAACATACCCCATTAAATCCTTTCAAAAATACCTCCCACACTTGTAATTCCTCTCTGATTGCCTGCGTTATTCGTATAAAATGATGTGCAGTCCTTATCCCCGCCGTGGCAGAGGACAACCTCCTGATAAAAGCCCGACCCACTGGAATTACTCTACATGCAAAATTTAATGCCCCAATCAAAGCTTGCATGGATCTCAAAGTGACATTTTTAGCTCGACTTACTTCTCGGACTAGGTCTCTTAACCTGTTAACGTTATCCAGCAGCAACCTAGACTCGAGAGCAATTGTGTCTAACTCAATCCCTAAAAAAGTCAACTTAGTGGCTGGTTCTTCGGTCTTATCCTGCGCTATCGGTACACCCAATCTCTCTGCCACCTTTAAAAAACCATCTAACTGTTTCATACACTGCTCCGAGTTCCCTCGCCCTATGAATAGAAAATCATCTAAATAATGAAGCATGCTACCCTCACCTGTCTCCAACTCTGTCTGTCACTGCAAAAAAGAACTAAAAGCCTCAAAGTAAGCGCACGATATGGCGCAACCCATCGGCAAACACTTGTCCACAAAATACTCGCCTTCGAAGGTGAACCCCAGTAAATGTAAACTGCTGGGTGAATCGGGAGTAACTTAAATGCCGATTCGATGTCCGCCTTGACCGCCTTGATCAACTTTAACGCAAGATCAAACGAAGTATACTTTACTGAACAATTGATCCTAGGAAAAAATCGTTAACGGATAAACCTTTTGGGTAAGATGGGTTCAATAAAAGGCAGAATTTCCCAGGAATCTTTTTTGGAATAACAGCCAGCGAGGATAAATGCATTTTTGTAAAAGGTGGGTCGGATTGGCCCAGCTATGCGCCCTAATGCTATCTCCTCTTTCAATTTATTTGCTGCGACCTCCCTTAATCTCGCTACAGACCTAGCATTATTCATCCTGCCCCCCTCTCCCGGCCCTGTATAAGGAATACGAAACCCGAACTGGAAACCCTTACGTAATAAACGCGCTGCTTTTTTATCAGGGTAAACGCTTAAACTTTTTACAAGTTCTTCCAAAATAATGGGCGAAAAAGCCTTCTTGAGGTGTACCTCATTGTTTACCACCTCTGCGTGTGGTAGCACGAATGCTCGCTGTACATTTTGAGGATGGGAGCGCTCCGCTGCAAACTGCACAAGCGTGCCGGAACTTACATTCTGGAAATAAACAAGTGGCTTTATTAAACCGCCAAAACGTCCCCTCCACTCCCTGCAGGCTTACTTGCTGTCCCTCCTTTTGTCAAGCTTCTTTGGCTCCGAAACGAACCAACGCTTCCCCCCGCGATACTAAACCCCCCCACGCTACCTACACTTTTTGACCTGCTAGCGCACTTATTTGTCATTTGGGTATGCCACCGGTTAATGTCCTGCATACCCCAGGACAAGTAGCGATTACCCTCCATTTTATCATGCAAGCACTCATCATAGTTGAGCCAAGCCCAACCTTCGTAATCCTTAAACACCCCCAGGATGCTGTCGGCATATGCCAACAATGATCCATACTGTTGCGGCTGGAAATGGCCAACAACACTAGCCAGCCGCAAAAAACCTCTCATCCAATTTAATATATTTTTGGCCACCCCCTGCCGTTGATGCAGAGAGTAATGTTGGAGTTGTATCAAAAGTGAAGCATAAGGCTTAATGGTTAAGGGTAGTAACTACCATATCAAGCAAGTTACCCTAACTGCCAGCCTGCCAGAAGTGAGATCAGGGAAGGGCTCACTGCAGTTGGAAGCTGAGGAAGCACAGCACCTGTTTGAATATGACTTGTGCTTTACTTTCCAGAAGGACAAAGTACAGAGGATCATAAGAGCAGCAAATGTGCTGGAATCAGAGAGGAGCCTGTGGAGGGTATGACAGGAAAATCTGGCTTAGAACCAGTGAATATACCACTGGAACAGGTGGAGAAGAAAAGTCTGAGCTGCAAGGACAGGGGCAGCATAGTGCAAGAAAAGAGAAGTCAGGTGAATGAACCTGCAGTGACTGTGACTGATATGCAAGAGAGCTCATGGTGGAGTCTTACAGACTACCCTGAAAGAGACAATACAGAGTGGCCTGATGGAAGCAGCACAAACTGTCCTGATGAAGGCAGCATAGAGGAGCCAGATGGAGGTGCTGCAGATTGGCCAGAGAGAGGTGCTACAAGAGGCCAGAGAGAGTTTCTGCAGAGTGGCCAGGGAAAAGCGCAGCAGTTGGTGATGGCATAGAGGAGTCAGAAGACCCAGAAGAAAAATTGAGAATGAGATGAAACTGGGTATAGAGAGAGAGTGGAATAAGAACCACAACAGCAGAATGCAGAGGAAGCCAAGAAAGTCCTTCCAGAGAAGAAATGGACTCAGTTGAAGGACTGTGCTTGATTCTGGTAATGGTGGTATTTGGGGTAACCCTAATATGAGGGGGAGAGCATGACCCTATAGCCCCTATCCAGAATCTAGCTGGAGGGAAGCCAGAAGGTGTATATTGAGGAGTGGATTTAATTCCCTAGCTGGATCCAGAGAGAGTGGAGCTGCTTACCCCAACGGCTTTCAGCTTAGGGGAAGAGTATGTAAAGGAGTGGCCCTTTACCTGCCCTTTAACCTTTATGGGACCAGGCATCTAGCCTGGTCCATCTTAAACCCATACAGGGAGAGAGCTCTGTGAGTGAGACCCTGCTGGGCAGGATAAGAGGCAGAACCCAGCTAGGAACAGGAGGCCTGTGTCTCCAGAAGGCAGCTCCTGTAATATCTCTGACCTAAAGCAAGGCTGTGAGTATAATGCTGGAGGTAAGCAGTGCATGTTACCTATGAAGAATGCTGTTATAATAAAGTATGAAAAGAGGCTGGAGTCTGTGTAGAGTGTGCGTCCAGCCTGAAGTTTGCTTGG
Organism: Rhinatrema bivittatum; assembly: GCF_901001135.1. Taxonomy (NCBI): domain Eukaryota; kingdom Metazoa; phylum Chordata; class Amphibia; order Gymnophiona; family Rhinatrematidae; genus Rhinatrema; species Rhinatrema bivittatum. Next base: position 94,021,268 of record NC_042622.1, on the reverse strand, counting down.
CTGTCCCACAGGGTGATACCTTTTTATTGGACTAACTTAATTCATTTCTTGACTAACTTTTGAGAGCTAATACTGTCTTTTTCAGGTCAGAATTCAAATGAGGAAAAGATGACAGTACCAGGAAATATAAAGTAATGTAATTGCCATAAGTGAATCATAAAATGCATTCCAGTGATATTACTTTATATTTCCTGATAAATTCATGTTTTGCTCATTTGAATTCCGACCTGAAGAGAGTTTTAGCTGTCGAAAGCTATATCAAACTATGTTGAAAGCTAGTCAAGAAATGTATTGTTAGCCCAATAAAAAGGTATCACCTAATATATTTTTTTCTGTTTGTTTTTATTTATTTATTTAGAATTATTTTTTAATTATGCTCACTAAAGCGGTCACAGAGGTTTACAGGAAGAGAAGGTTATATACATAATTAAAAACATAAATATTTCATAAACTAACAGCAAACAAAACTGTACAAGGATCAGTAAGTGTGCTTGACTTTCCTGCTACATCCACCAATTCACTGCTGCCAGCACAGTTGAATCCAGTGCTGCCCTTCACTAAATGTTATCTTCTGGCACTTATATCTCCAAATTCACACTGGAATAGCCACGTTTTGAGGGCATTTTTAAAGGTTTTTGTATCAGTCTTAGGTATTCTGGCATTTTATTCCAAAATATTGGGCTGGCAACCAAAAATGCTTGGTCCCTTACCTCACCCAAATGTGCATGTTATATCAAGGGAATTTCCAGCAAACCTTTATCCCAGGAGTGGAGTGTGTGAAGCAGAATATAAATTCTTAAGGCGGCCCGAAGCCAAGGAGTTTTTATATTAATAGTTTTTTTATATTAATAGTAAGTTTGTGAATTAACATCAAAATTTTATAACCCAGTCTTGCATGAATAGGAAGGCAATGTAGAATCTCCAATACTGGAGTAATGTGTTCACATTTTTTCTGTCCGTTAATAGGCGGGAGCCAAATTCTGAAGAAGTTGTATTGGATAAAGCACATATTTTGACAGCCCCAACAACAAAGAATTGCAGTAATCAAATCCTGAAAATAACAAAGATTTCAGTACTGATCTGAAATCATCAGGCTCTAACGGATCAAATTCTTTATGCGTGCACCCATGGATGAACATGAATCAATTAGCACACCCAGATCTCTAACTGTGGTTGAGATGCTAATAGAATGACCATTAAATTCAATCTTTAATTTGTCAAGGCATCCTTTTTTCTAGATAACATAATGATCTCAGATTTTGACACATTAAAAAAATAACTAGTTATGCAATATCCATTTTTTAATGGCTTTCAAATAGATTTTCAAGAATTCAACAGTAACTGAAATAGAGTCCTTGACAGAAACGAGGAGCTGGATGTCATCGGCATAGACGTAAAAATTCAAACCCAACTCAGCCAACAGTTTGCATAGTGGAATCAGTTAAATGTTAAAAAGTATTGCAGAGTCGACGGACACCTAAAATACCCCTGTGTGGATCTTCTATTTGGAGGCCCTGTCACCCAGGTGTATTTGTTGAGTTCTATTACTCAGAGAGGATACAAACCAACTAAGGGTTTGTCCACCAATCCCTATTTCTTTTAATCTACAAGACTTTATGGTCAATGAGCTCAAAGGTGGCCGAGATGTCTAAGAGCGCTAATAAGAACTCTTGGCCACTGTTGAAACCACGTCTTTCTGTATCAAAGAGGGACAAAAGAAGAGTTTCCGTACTACTGTTTCATCTAAACCCAAACTGATTAGGTTATACTAGTGAGTGATCTTATAAATGTTCATTTAGTTGTGACAAAACTAAATTCTCAGTTAGTTTGGCAATAAATGGGTGCCACAATATGGGCCAGTAGCTGGACAATTGTAGAGGGATCTAACTTTTCATTTTTTAACAGAAGCCTAATTACAGCTCTTTTGATATCATTAGGAAGATAGCCTTCTGCAAGTGAGAGATTGATTAATGAACTTAGCCTTTAATATTCCCACAGAGATGGGATTTAGTTTACAAGGAGCAGGATTTAACCTAGAAATAATTTGTTGGACTTCCAGAGCTGAGACGGGACTAAAATGTTCCCATTTTACTTGAGAGTCACTAACAGGTGAAAGTGCTTTTGTTAAGGTCTCAATTTTTTCATGAAATAAAGAAGGGGGCAATCATTGCAACCTTGTGATGGCAAAGAATACATACATGTTGTTATATATGATTTTGCTAGGTTTGTTTTACCATGTTTTTATTTGTTAACCTTTATTTCTGATACATAGAGTAAGGAACACTTTGTTGATATTCTTACATAACTTTTCAATAAACTCAAAGGAGTATGGGAATAACTCCCCTTTTCCCATTCTTAGCTTCTGGTCTTCTCAATTTCAAGATCCCTTTGGGTACCTGAGCGTTTCAACCTTGAGCCTCAGCCTACTCCTAAGCCAGGATGGAACAGAAGAAAGTACACGAACCAAAGTGGGATTGTGAGTTTTGTAAAATCATACTCCTCAGAAGATACCTCAGGGGACATGATACCCTCCTACTTTGACCTCATTATTTAGTGTCTGTAAGGAATTTGAAGTCTCTAGTGTAGCACCCCCACCAGGTGACATGGGGGAGAAACCTGCCACCAGTAGCTGGAGATGGGCTGCAGCAGAAGACCTCTCCAGCCCCAGTGTAATAGGGCCAGATGGGGGTTGCGAGTTCTTTAGATACCGGGGGAAATGACCCAGGCACCCTGGATTCAATGAACAGGTGACCCAGATACACCATGAAATGCTGAAACTTTCAACACAATTGTACTCTTCGACAAAGGCGAGAGACATAAATGCAATGGCATTAAAAACAACAGCAGAATAATGCCCCACAATAACAGCAGAAACAGCAGATATATATATATATTTCTCTAACAATAGCAGGATGTCACTTTTGATAACAAAGGCAACCCCAGAAACTGCAAAAGGCATGCAAGCAGCCCCAAAACCCCAGTGTAAGCTGCTAAAAATAAAAATGGTTTCCTCAGTCCTGGTGGTGCATGCCCAAAAAAAACAAAAGTGTGGCAGGGCCCTGGAGCCCCTGAATAAACCAAATGTCCACACAGGGCTGCTGTGGCAGGTTGGTATGGACCCTCCTGTGAAAATGGGTTTAGTTCAAACAGTGTGTTTGTTTGAGCAGGCAGCCACTGTTGGTCCCAGTATTTACAGCACAGAGGGTTTCTCTGGATTGAAATCTCCCTGCAGTCTGTCCCTCCTGTAGCATTTGCAAGTGTAAGGCAAAATTCCTAGAACAGTACACTTTTTTTGACAGATAGAAGCAGACTGATCGCACTCGCGATGCAATTTTAAACATCCGATGCAATAATAACAATGGCACTACGGACACTCTGTTTCGAACAATGCGCGCCTTTTTTGTGCGCTTATTTCAGATTCATTTAAATATTGCATTCGCAGTGCCGGAGAAAAATTGTGCGCGCATTTACACCGCGTGCATTCCTAATGAACGCAATTTCTCTGCACATTTTTTATAGCATCGGCCCCTGAGTGTTGCATCCAGTGAAGAAATACACCTTCAGGGAAAACCCTCTGGTTCCCACTATTAGAGTCTAAATTTAGAATGTTTTGTTGGTTGTTTACTTATTTCTGTTGGATTCTTCAGCAGAGAAATGACCCCCCCCCACTGAAAAAGAGAGGAGTTTATTTCCTTCTCCATCCTGTCCCCTGTTGAGAGATTCTTTCCCTTTCACTGATGCTCAGCAGTGCTCTTCTTGGTTTAGCTCACCTCTATGAGGTTTTTCTTTGCATGGGATTCACACCTGTGGTGTAGCCATGGGTGGGCCTGGGTGGGCAGCTGCCCACCCAATTTGGACCCAGGCCCACCCAACTGGCACCGGAACTGCAAGGCTGTCGCGGGATCCCATTCACATGACAGCGAAGAGGAGGACCCAGGCCTGGCGCGACATTCCATGCATTTGCACGGCACACATGGGGAAGCGGTCCTGCAGCCGTATGGCCGACCGATCTTCCTGTTTGGGGGTGGGGAGGAGAGCAGAAGCGCTGTGCACAGCTTCTGCTTCCTCCCTTCCCCCCCAAGCAGGAAGATCGGTAGCCGTATGGCCCGAAGATAGCAGGAGGCCGGTGGCAGCAGGAGAGGCCAGCTGATCTTCCTGCTCTGGGGGGAGGAAGCGGAAGCTGTGTGCAGGCTTGAATGTTTATGTGTGGATGAGAATGGGAGCCTTGGTGTGTGTGGGAGTGAGAATGGAATCTTGAATGGTGTGGGTGAGAACAGAAGCCTGGGTTTGGTGTGGGTGAGAATGGGAGTCCGGATTTGTGTGTGTGGGTGAGAATGGAAGCTTGAATATGTGGGTAAGAATGGGTGCTTGAATGTCTGTATGTGTGGGTGAGAATGGGACCTTAAATGTGTGTATGTATGGGTGAGAATGGGAGCTTGAATATGTGTATGTGTGGGTGAGAATGGGAGCATGGGTTTGTGGGTGAGAATGGGAGTCTGGGTTTGTGTGTGTGGGAGAGAATGGGTGCCTGGATATGCGTCTGTGTGTGCATAAGAATATAAGCCTGGGGATGGGTGAGAAAGTGAGAGTTGTATGTGTGTCTGCAGAGAATGTGAGCTTGTGTTGGGGGGGGAGCATATGAGAGTGAGAGCTTGAGTGTGTGAAGGAGTCTGTGAGAGAAAGCGTGTATGTGTGTGTGTGGAAGGGAAGAAGACAGTAATAGAAGAAAGACACTGAAAAGGAATTAGGAAATAAGCGACAAGGGAAAAAATGGGAAAAATAGAACAGGACCAGCTGATTAGAAAAATTCAAAGATTAGACAACAAAGGTAAAATAATATATATATTAATATATATATATATATATAATATTATTTGAGATGTTAGCAATTTAATAATAGTGAAACAGGCTCAAATACCTCTTTATATCACGACAAATACCTCAACAAGAGTTTTATGAGAACATTACTACAAGCAATTTAAATATGTCATCTTTAGGAATGAGCATTTCTTATATTTTGATTTTGCTCTTTCTTAAGTATTCCTCCGTTCAGAAATTTTTTTCTCAGGCTTTGTATTTTGGCTTTATCTGCATGTTTCTGTTCTAATTTATAGTCTCTTATTTCTATATTAGGCAAGGGTTGGTGTTACGGCTATGCCTGCTTTGTAGCCGCCTCACCACTAGAGGTCCTCCTCGAGCATGTCCTTCTGGCTGGCCCACTCCTTCCTTCCTGTCTACTCTATACACCACTCTTGTCTTTATAACCCTGTCTAGCAGTACCATCGGCGCTTCAGCATCGAGCTCACTTGGGCTCCCTGCTCTAGCCTCCCGTGCTTGGCCTTTGGGCCTTCTGTCTGCTTCTGTGTTGCCTTGCTTGCGGTGTGTTTGGCCTTCGGGCCTTCTGTCCTGTTCTGTATTGCCTTGCTTGCGGTGTTTGGCCTTCGGGCCTTCTGTCCTGTTCTGTATTGCCTTGCTTGCTGTGTTTGGCCTACGGGCCTTCTGACCTGACTCGCCTTGCTCTGTGTGTGTGTGGCCTACGGGCCCTCTGCCTTCTGTATGTGTGTGTGGCCTACGGGCCCTCTGCCTTCTGTGTATGTGTGTGGCCTACGGGCCCTCTGCCTTCTGTGTGTGTGTGTGGCCTACGGGCCCTCTGCCTTCTGTGTGTGTGTGTGTGGCCTACGGGCCCTCTGCCTTCTGCTCTGTGTGTGTGTGGCCTACGGGCCCTCTGCCTTCTGTGTGTGTGTGTGTGGCCTACGGGCCCTCTGCCTACAGGGTGTGTGTGTGGCCTACGGGCCCTTTGCCCTGCTCTGCTGCCTTTGGGCCTATGTGTTTTATGTTCATTGTCAGTGCTGTCCTGGTTTGTCTGTACCGTTCTCTGTCAGTCTTGTTTTCTCTTCTCGGTCACTTATACATCCAGCCATTATCACTCTTACCTGCACGCTTCCTGAATTCATCCTTACCAGCACCCAGTTCCAGTTTCCTGTACACCTGTACCTGCATTCACATTCATACATACCTCCATGCAGTATCAGTACTTAAGTTCACCCTTACCTTCATGCATCTGATATTAGGTATCCCCAGTCAGTGTGAAACTCCATTTGCCTATTCCACCTTCCCACTTGCCCATAGGGTTCATTCATTCCTGCCTGCACCAGCCAGCATCTGGACTCTTCTGCAACCCTGCCTCTCTCCACCCAGAGACACCCCCCGTTAGTGGTGTTCTCAACTCCTGACCGGAGCCCTACCGTGACAGTTGGTCTCAGTTTTGCCTGTGTGACTGAAGTGCAGTATTTCTGCTAGCGTGTAGTTTCTCTGAAGCAGTCCGGCTTGTTCTTTTATCCCAGTAAGTGCTATATTAATGTTCCAGGGCCTGGTGTAGTATTTGCATTGCTGCTTTTTCATGAGGTTGCTGTTATGTGAGTCCTGAGAGTCAGTGCTGTGATTGTATGGCAAGGTTCTAGATGCCTCTTTCTTTGCAAGAGTTTGTATTATTCACAAAATAGCAGTGGAGGGTTATTTTTTGCTGAGGTGACATCAGAATTTGAATTTTTTTTCATTTTAGTTGTAATGTGAATTGCCCTAGCTCTGCGCTGCACCTGTTTTGATGATTAATTATATTTTATTGTATTTATGAAGATTTCTGGTTTTCTGCAAAGATGGTTCATGAAAGAATACATTAATTTTTGTTTTATTACATGATTGGATCTGATTGCTTTCTATACTTGTGCATTTATAAACTGCAATAAATATTAAATACATTCTGATTAATAAGGAATTTTTAATGCTGGTAAGTGCTTGAAATAATTGAAGTAAATTATTTTAAAGTTTCACACATGATGCATAATGGCTGTTGCAAATTACTTAGAAAGCCATTCTAGGGTGCAGTATATGGCATTATTATCAATAAGGAAACAACTAGTAGGTCTCAGACCTGCATGCCTACAGTCCACCCATGTTAACCTTGTTCCCACCCAAAAAATCGATTCTGGCTATGCCAATGATTCACATAAAAGCCAGATCCTGGTCTCCTTTCACTGCCAGCTCCCTGTTGCTTCTGTCCTTTTTTTCAGCTGAAGCCTGTGTCTCTCTTTTTCCTTTCTCCCCATTGGTCAGAACCCTTCTTGTTTCCCCAGATAGTTCTGAGGCTCCCATTGGTCCAACATTCTTCCTGCAATATCACAGCTCGGCTGTCCTCAGGAGGGGAGGGGGAGACTTAGAAGAGCAGTGAACATTTATTCTGCATTCACTGTCAGTTCTTTGTAGGTTTTCTTGCTATAAATCCTTTTTATCTCAGTAAAGGGCTGTCATATATGATGTATATTTTCCCTGCAAGGAACTTAAAAGCAGCTTGTCAATATTAAGTCACTTAAAGTCCTTATGCTGCTCAATCCAGAGACAAATGCATGCTCATGGGGACAGGTCCCCTTGTCACACTAGTAAGCGACAATTGGTGATACATACCAACATACATACTGTATAAAATAAACCAGATGTGATAGGAATAGTGGGAGACTGGAATCTGATGTCAGGAGCCAGCAATCCCAGAGAAGAAGAGATATAAGAGTTATAATAGGTTTCAGGAGCTCACAAGGGCAAACTAAGACTTAACCTATGTTGCCTAAGGAACATTATCATTAGTCCATCAGGTGTACACGGTGGTCATGTGGGGGTATTTTTTATATTATGTCATAGAACACTCTACACACAATCTGTAAAGCAAAACTTAGTTTACTAAATGTTGTGAATATATAGATAATAAATCAGCAAAGTAATATCAACATTGAATACAGTATCACAGTAAGTTGTACATAAAGCAATACAGATAAATAGGAGACAGACAGAAAAAGATATAGAACATTAATCCAAGAATAATAAAGAACAAAAGGATGAACATCTCCCTTATACACCCTCATTTCTATATATAAGCCAGCATTTGTAGGAAATCTGGAGGACTCAAATCCGGGGATTCTGAAGAGGACACCTCTGGTGTGTCCAGCTCATCCAAGTAAAATAAGCAAATGCTATGCTTTATATATCCCTCTCTGCAAGTTAGGTGCTTCAATTTGCATTTTTTCTCAGGAAGGTATTTCAGTACCAGTCCTTTGATCTCCCATGTGGTAAAGGACATCAATTGCTTAACTTATTATCAGCTCATTGGTATGGGTACTAGTCTTTAGCATTTGATCTTCCCAGGTGATAAAGAAATACCAAATGTCTTAGTCTTTGATGTCCCCAGAGATACCAGATATTCCTTGGGGCCATCCCCATTCTTTATCAGTACATTGGTACTCAGGAATGAGGGAACAAATGGTGATAGTGTCATGCCTTTGTACAATCCCTGCACTCAAATCACATGCAATATATTGATTTATACTTATCAATCATTGGAGTCTGTTCTGATCCATAGCTGTCTATTCATGGTACAAAGTCTTCCGGAGATCTAGCTAGCTGCCTAAAATTATCTTTCCACAGCAGGAGACATATTTTGATTGGTCTCAGGATATAAGGATTACCCAGGAACCTACTGTTGGCGAGCACAACAGAATCTGGGATCAATGTTCCTGCCCTTCTGTACTGTTGTTTGCTCTTTCCAACTGAAGAATCTGTCAGCTAATTTGTTCAAACTTGTAGAATTTTCAAGTAAATA